>NC_141549.1:62180833-62369166 GCF_021556685.1 Rattus norvegicus
AATACGGTAAAATAAACTCAGAGTGTAAGAAACAAAATGTGATGTTGAGTGTGACTTTAGCTGACATTCTGAGTTACATTTGCTTTTTATATTTTGCTATTTTATTTTATTTTATTTTTATTTATTTTATTTTTATATTTTCTTCTGTCTCTTTCTCTTTCCCTCCCATCTCTGCCACTCCCCACCCCACCCCAGATTGAGGAACATAACCAAGGATGTCTGTCCTCTCTCTTGCTTGATGCAATCCATCATGAAGATGGAGTTCCTGTCTATGCCAAGGATGGATCATCCTGAATTCTCAATATTTAATATGTTTTCTCTACTTTAGTGAACTCTCAGGGTCAAATTTTCTTGTGTTCATTTCCTCTTCTACAGAAGACATCCTCCCTGACTGTATTTTATAAAACCTAGAAAGGCAGTTTAGCTGTTCAGCAATGATTCCTTCTCCCTGACATGCCAGTCAAAAACTCTTGATAGAATTTAGAAGCACAGAATGCCCTTAATCAACTATCCTAAGTAGAAAGCCCTAAGCTTTATAGGCCAGATTATAAAATATATCTTTTCTTTCATTTTCACTTCATTTTCATTCTTTAAAACTTCACATCTACATAAAATGCATTTGATTAAACCTATCACATTCTATCTCCTTATACTTATACTGGATCCCCCACCAGCAATTTTCCCTCCTAACTTTATTCCTCTTTTTAAAAAAAATCATACTACTTTAGTATGGCATGAATTTACATAAATATAGAACCACCTACTCAAGGTTTGGTGCCCTCTGATAGGATGATATATCACTGTAAATAAGAAAAACACACTCTCCCTCACGTAGTAGTCACCAGTTGCCAATAACTCCTCAACTAGGGGTCAGAGTTCCAGGTTCCCTCCTTTATCCATGCTGTTACTTTAGGGAAGTTGGATTCAGGGCCTTTCAGGACATTAAGGTAGGATATTATCTGGGTTCTCATAAGTTAAAGACTTGAACGAGGCTGGACCATCATACTTAAATACAGCCTAAGCATTTGGTTCATAAGTCAGTGCTGGCAAACATATTTCTCTAGAAATAGAACTCTCAATGACCATCATACCTCTTTAATAAGCTCAAGAAGGACAACCAAACTGAAGATGCTTTGATCCTTCCTGGAATGGGGAACAAATATTCAAGGGAAGAAATATGGAGACAAAGTGTGGAGCAGAGACTGAAGGAAAGGCCATCCAGAGACTGCCCCACTTGGTGATTCATCCCATATACAGACACCAAACCCAGACACTATTGTAGTAGATGCCAAGAAGTGCTTGTTGATTGGAACCTGATATGGATGTCTCCTGAGAGGCTTTGCCAGAGTCTGACAAATACAGAGGCAGATGCTCACAGCCAACAATTGGACTGATTCTTCAGTGGAGGATTTAAAGAAAGGAATGAAGGCGCCGAAGGGATTTGCAACCTATAGGAAGAACAAAATCAACCAACCATATCCCCCAGAACTCCCAGGAACTAAAACACCAAACACATAGAGAATACACATAGAGGGACCCATGGCTCCAGAAACATATGCAGCAGAGAATGGCCTTGTTGGACATCAATGAGAGGAAATGTCCTTGATCCTGTGAAGGTTGAATGCCTCAATGTAGGGAAATGCCAGGTCAGGGAGGTAGGAGTTTGTGGGTCGGTTGTTGGGGGAAGCACCCTAATAGAAGGAGGGGGAGGAAGGATGGGATAGGAGGTTTCCAGAGGGCAAACCAGGAAAGGGGAAAACATTTGAAATATAAATACATGAAATATCCAGTAAAAAGTAAGTTATCCTATACCATGGTACATATGGATAAGATTAACTTGTTTTATAATTGATGGGTATGGCCTTAGAAGTCATGTATATTTTCTCCAAACATAATCTGTAGAAGATGGTATTTAATATGTAAGCTCTTATGCTACCCATAGTCATGGGCAAGAATAACAAAAAACCTAATGGCTATCTCAAATGTAATTCTTAAAGAGCTGTTGAATACTTATACGGGTTAGTGTTTTTATTTATTTATCTATCTATCTGTCTAGTTAGTTAAGCTACCAGGATTCACTTGATGCGACATTACCTGAAATGTCCAACAGTTGGGAGGTGGAAGCAGAAGAGACTGCCTCCAATAGACAAACATGGCCTCCAGCTGAGCCAGGGAATATCCCACCTATCATCAAATTTTTTAACCTGGAATTGTTCCTGCCTAAAGGAAATGCAGGGACAAAAATGGAGCAGAAATTGAAGGAAAGGCCACTCAGTGACCAGCCTAATTTGGAATCTAGCCCATGTGTGCACACCAAACCCTAATGCTATTACTGAGGCCATGATATATATGGAGACAAGAACCTGCCATTACTGTTCCCTCAAAGGCTCTACCGGCAGCTGACTGAGACAACTGTAGATACTTACAGCCAACCATTGAATTGAGGTCAGAGACCAAGATGAGGTCAAGGACCAATATAGAAGGGTTAGAGGAAAGACTGAAGGAGCTGAAAGGGTTGCAATCCCACAGTAAGAACAGCACTGTCAACTAATCTTGACCCCTCAGTGCTTGCAGGGACTAAGTCAAAAAACCAGAATCATACCTGACTGGTTTGTGGCCCAGGGCACGTGTAGCACAGCACTGCTTCATATGGCCACAGAGAGGATGTCCTTCCTTTTGAGACTTGATGCCCTAGAAAGAGAGATGCTGGTGGGGGTAAGGTGGGGTGGGTGACCTTGTGCGGGAGCACTCTCTCAGAGGTGGGACAGAGGGGGAAGGGTAAAAGAACTGGAGAAGAGGGAATTGGGAAGGGGGCAACTTTTGTAATGAAAATAAACTAATTTAAAAGAAATATAATAGAAAGGAATTTTATAGTTCTTAAGTAGGTGTGTTAATTTGTATATTAGTCATTTAGAACGAGAGCTCTTTTCTCCTTAAACTGCATAGTGAAATCAACAGATTTGCTTTCCAATTTGTTTCTTTTAAAACAATTATCTTGTCATATTTTAAATAGAACATTATTATACACTGTGACCTCTGACATAAGACAGCCATATTTTGTGCTTTACTATTTTAATTCAAATCTAAGTCGCTAAAGTTTTAATGGCACTTTCTATACTGTTTGCTTGTAAGTGTATTCTGATAAGTTTCTGTATTTCAATTGCAACACTCTTCCGCTTTGTCTAAACATTAGCTACGTAAAAGAACACAATGCATTCACTGCAGAGATTTCCCTGAGGGGCTTTGATTATCTCCTCACACACTCAGAACAAACCAGACTCTATCTGTCTCTCTCTGAAGCTGTCATATGTCACATTTAGGTGTCATTAAGTCAAATGGTGTATTTGCCTCTATTACATTTTTCTCAAGGAGTACATGAAAAAGACTTATAAATTCTTCTGTGATTAGCCAACTAGTTATGCTTCCCATTAAATTTACACTTCAGTAAATTTTAAGCAAAAAATAAAAGTATCCACTTTCACTTCTTAGATTTTTTTTATTCCAGTTAAAGTCTATAAGATATGATTAAACTATCAAACTTTAAATTTTGTAAAATAAGAATTAAGGGCTAAATTTTTCATCCCCTCACACCATTTATTAACTTTTAGGCACTTCCTTTTTTTCCACATCCATTCCATAATGTTAATGTGAAGATAGTTTCTCATCAAATGCTGAATCTAGTGAATGAAGGATTTGCAAGTGAAAGATCTCCCAATACTCCTTTTCCTAGCACCCAACTACAGGTATCTTTCCTATGTGTTGAAATGCTCTATGATCCTGCTGTCTTTGAGGTCATCTGTTGTTGCTTAAATTCCTTTGAAGGGATTAAATAGAAGCAATGTCTACCCCTCCTCTCAAGCTCTCAGGGACATAGGGAGGCATCAGTTCATCATCATTCACTGTGGAGGAACCAATGAGTGTACAGGGTTTTCTTGGGAGCATAATTAGGAGGATAATGTTTGCATCCCATAACAGTCTTCAACTGAAAAGCCGTACACAACAGTGATGATGGCTTACTCATACTTGAGTCAATGAAGAAGCCCCTGCTCTAGTTCCTTCCGGGATCTAGAGCCTCTCACTCATCCCACATACTGAATGGGCAGGGACCAGGGAACAGCTAGATTGTTAGAGAAGAATCTCCAGCTTGAGGCAGTGTGCAAGACTAGTATACATGAATTGTTTTGCAAGGGGCAGTGTCGGGTAGGGGAATGTCACAGCTGAACTTGCCAAGATGGTGGTGGTTTTGCTGGAAGACAATCACTTATGACATCAATTTGCTACTGTTTATACATATGTCAGTTCAATTAATGTCCACTGTCTCTTTTGGTGGTAAAATGTGAACCTATTAGACGTTTTTCCAGGCCTCCATTTCTCATAAAGATGAATGAAAATCATTACTTTCATTGCATATGACTAAAGTTGAACTTGACTCTACTGTCTATATGTGCATTATTTAAAAGCCAAGCTTATTTACTGAAATTATATATATATATTATTCATAGTAACACAAGAACACATCTGTTATTTATTTTCCTCACAAGGTTCATATGACAGAGAGAGAGAGAGAGAGAGAGAGAGAGAGAGAGAGAGAGAGAGAGAGAGAGAGAGAACCAGATACATGTCATTCACAGACTCCTCTGAAAATGTTAAAAAATATAAAGTAGGTGAACAATTCTTTGTGGAGCAAAGTAAAAATTTTACAGTGAATAAAAATGTATGAAACAAGAGTTTTTCAATTGTTCACTATTACTTTGCAAAAAGACAATTTTCTAATTGACCAATGCTGAATAAATTCTCCTATCTAGATCCATGGATACTCAAAGTGTGGTTGGTATCAAAACAGTAGAAAAAAATTCAAGCAAATATGCAAGTGCCCTGCATGCATCATTATCTTTGATGAACAAAGGACTTTGCATAAGATATGAGCTGAAAATCTAACGTCTGCTCTCACATTTGTTAGTTTATCATTACAAATTAGTCTACTGTAATGAATATTTCTTGACTATATATATATATATATATATATATATATATATATATATTTCCTTCGTGTGGCTGTTGAATCAAAGTCACCTCAAAGATAATTTCTTAAATTGTAAGAATAAAACATTCAAAGGCCCTTACTATAACCAGTAGCTCAATGTAATCAATTGAGTACTTAATAGGTAATGAGTTGATTAAAGACATAATTAGGAAGCCAAACATCAAGGATAATAAACGATTAGGGAAGCTTTTGAAAGGATAGTAGTAGTTTGTGTTGGCTTATATGCATTGCTTTTGTGCTAATAAGGATCACTGGTTCATTAGTGTCATTTCAAGCTACCGAGTTTTCAATGCTTCGAGCAATATCAGAGCTAGAAAGGCAAAACACAGGGAGCTGAAGAGGTCTTCTAAGACAAGTGTGAACATTTATGATATTCATAATAATTGCCAAGTGCATCTATAATTTACTTAAATGCTACTGATTTTCTAACGATTGGGGGAATCCATATGAGTAGATGTATTTAAGCCCAAATCTTTGGATTTATCCTCTAGTAGGGGACACACTTATGATGAATATCAATCTTAGCTGAAATGCTAAATGTCAGGAGCATGCTGTAAGCTATCGAGATTAACACCAAGAGGTGAATGGAGTTGGGGTGGAAGAAGAGGCACTTGTAATTAGGATCAACAGGGCAGAGAGTGAGTTTGAAGAAATCATACTGGAGGATAGGGATATTTGAGAAAATTTCCTACAGCAGTCCCAGCCTGCCATGGCCAGTGGAAGAAAGTATTTTTGGTTTTGACTAGCTGGCCGGCACACATACACATACAAACATACATACATAACACACACACACACACACAGACACACTCACGCACATGCACGCACGCACACGCACACACACATACATACACACACATACACACACACTGCACAGAGCACATACACCCACATACCCACACACACATACACACACAGTACAGCACCATACACATAGAACAGCACACATATATGGACATACACACACAGCACACACACACACAGCATACACACAAACACACCCACACATTCACACACACACACACACACACACACACATACACGCAGCACACACACAAAGATAGGGTAGAAAGAAAAACTAATCCAAGAGTTTATTCTGAAATAATTTTCAAGAAACATTGAAAAAATGAGCTGTTGAAGATTTTTAAAAAATTCTTTCATTTTGTTGGTCCAGCTCTTATGTTATGTTGTAAAATACATCCTTGCAGAGTGATTGATGGGGAAAATATTCTTATCTCTGTAAATATGTAAGTTAATTATTATGGCTCAGGAGGCACATGCTATTTTAAACTTGACTACACAGAGAATATTTACTTAATTACTTAATTACAGTAATCTGAGAAAGAGATCACTGTCCAGCTGACCATTTCAACTAATACTGTCAGTTTTTAAAATTAATATTAAATCTGCTCTTCTGCAAATATCAGTTCTCTCATGTCTCCCTTGGCCTTATTCCTACTTTTTAGAGAAACTGAGGCAAGTCACTTTTGATGTCTTTCTTTCTTCTAGCCTAGAAACACTGCTGATTTTTGTTCAATGCAAAACCAAAAACAAGTTTAAAAAATCCCCCAAACCGGAAAAGAGTACCATATCAGCCCTGCAGTTCTGAACGTCATACAAAGCTTTCCTTCTCTTCACGGGGGGCTAGGAAAATGCATTAGAAGCCTGTATTGTAAAGACTCCTTGTTGACTAGAGAAGGTAGCTATTTCTAAGAATAGAACATCTGTCCTCACAATGACAAGCAGAAGGTGCTAACAGGGTGTGAAATTGTCATCATTTGTGGCTTAGCTTTATCCACATAGAAGTGTATTTATTGATCTTGCTGGAAACCTGAGCTGGGACACAAGGGTTTCTTCATTTTCATCTGTTTGTTTGTTTGTTCATGGTTTGGTGCAGAAGGTAAATGCATATCAATACTACATCTGAAAAAATTATAAATTCACAAGTTCTAAAATGTAAGGTTCAGGGCTATACCTTATTAAAAATATCATGATTTTCCTCAAAATATTAGGAGTTATAATGAATTAGTGCTCATTAAATATTAGAGGAAGCATTTTATCCAAACAGCTGCTCCCTAAAATATTTAAATCAATGTTTATGATCTGTTATATGAAATTAAACAGAATCTAAGATGTTTAAATATTTTCAACTATCAAATAACATATTGATACTAGACATTACTAGAAGTCATAACTGTCCTCTACATAAATATTATAAAATATATGTTGTGTTTGAACCAATAGAAATGTATCCTTTCTTGATAACAGAAAACTTTTTCTTCACCTCAATTTTATGAAAAGAATAGAATTTACTGCTGTCTCAAAGATCATTTTATTATGGACTATTTAGAAAGCTCAATGACTAAATATCAATATGATAATGAATTATTTTTAGCACCATCTTAAATATACATTCCAATAGCCAGTCATTTATTTATATAGACACTAAAAATAACTTATGTATTTGATAGTTACAGTAATATCAAAATCCAAAGCAATGACATAATTTAACAAAGACAAATGAGACTTTCTCTTATATCGTAAGACACGTTCAACAATATGAAGCAGGATTCAGGCCACAAACATGAACACACAAGCCTGGTTATTCAAATAATTAGCCTGGGGTTGGGGATTTAGCTCAGTGGTAGAGCACTTGCCTAGCAAGCACAAGGCCCTGGGTTCGGACCCCAGCTCCGGAAAAAAAAGAAAAAAAAAAACAATCAAATAATTAGCCTGAAAACTCTTAGTGTACTTTTTGAAGTTCTGAATTTCTTTCTGTGTAGTATATTAGCATCTGCCTGTCTGTCTGTCTGTCTGTCTGTCTGTCTATCTATCTATCTATCTATCTATCTATCTATCTATCTATCTATCTAACTATCCATCTATCTATCTCTCCATCCCTCTCATTCTGTGTGTCTATATGCATACTTCTCTTAATTATCTTGTGGCAAAAAATAGTACAATAATCTCATTTCCATAGATAGTGTAAAGGCAATGGCTCATATTCATTTCACATTTAATATTACATTTCCTTTTCCGATTATGTTTCATTTCAAAGATTATCCTGTGTTTTTTCTTACATTACATAGTAGTAGATTAAAATATTAAAAATCGTTATATTTATTTGTATGTGTGATGTGGTGTGTGTGTGCGTGTGTGCGTGTGTGTGCGTGTATGTGTGTGTGTGTGTGTGAGATGTGGTGTGTGTGTGAGAGATGTGGTGTGTGTGTGTGCGTGTGTGTGTATGTGTGTGTGTGCGTGTGTGTATGTGTGTGTGTGCGTGTGTGCGTGTGTGTGCGTGTGTGTGTGTGTGTGCGTGTGCCTGCATACTATACAGAAGTGGATATCTGAGAACTGCATGTGCCATTGGTCGTTACCCTCAGTCAGTATGCCGTAGGGAATCAAGCATCCTTATTCAGGTCAGCATCAAGAAACTTCATCCACTGGGCCTTCTCATTGGCTGAAAACATTACAAGTTCTTCACAATGTGTAACATCCTACCCAACCATGAGGTTTTGTAGGTAGTTCCAACATTCGTGAGTTCTCACTTTAAATATAAACACACATTTTGATGGAAGTCAAGAGTCTACTCGGAAAGGTCTATATGATATCTCTATGAATCAGGTTTCTATTTAGATGAAATCAAGATTTTATTTGAGGCCCACAAATACCTCATTAAACTCACAACGAATAGGATGCTGTGAATGAGGATGTTTTCTGAGCCTTTCCATTCCTTGGATTCCTTGCTTTTCTTCCCATCTTTCTCTGAGAAAGAGAAATTTCTTTCTCTTTTATAATATATTCTCTATCTGTTCATGAGTTAGACACTCCGTTCTTCTTTGTCATTCCACTGAACTCTTACCCATGTCTCCTTAAGTATGCTCTCTTCTGAAATATCCTTTTTATGACCACCACTTTCCAACAGATTAAAGCCCCAGAGCTTTACTAGCACTGTGATCCATGAGTCACTGAAGCTTTCATCTTCGCATTTGATGTCTCCCTAACACTCTCTATCCTTTGTTTAATCCAAATAGAGCCAGGTTACTGAGTATACATGCATTCCTAAAAAATCTGTTCCTTTTCTTTTGGAAAAGTCTTCTGTATCGTCTGGAAAATTTAACTAATTCTGTAAGATATTATTTTATTGGCTGATATATTTTAAAATAACTTACTTGATTATTTCTTTAGTTTCCTCAGTCCATTGGGCTCCAGACACTTTCTTTCTGTTTTTAATACCATGTTTTTGTCATCCGTGGCTACTGTTAGTATATTCACTGTCTTGACTGCAGAACTATTAATGGTTGATACCATGTTTTATTATTCTTTTTTTAAAGATTTATTTATTTACTTATTATATGTAAGTACACTGTAGCTATCTTCAGACACACCAGAAGGAGGCATCAGATCTCATTACAGATGGTTATGAGCCACCATGTGGTTGCTGGGATTTGAACTCAGGACCTCTGGAAGAGCAGTCAGTGCTCTTAACCACTGAGCCATCTCTCCAGCCCTATTATTCTTTCTAACAATATTGTACTGCATATTTATTCAGCTTGTCTTTTGAACATGTGAGGATGTCATCTAGATATGCTGAACCTAGAAAAACCCTAGAAAATAATAATAAAAATCTTTCATTGAGACCTAAATGTTTGCAAGTCTTTTTTTTTCAATTTTCATCACCAATAAGACCTCATTAAAATTAAGCTATCATCATAAACTAGTAAAAAGATTTCTTTATGCATGCTTTAATTAATAATAAAGTCAACAAAAATACTGTTGCGTTTGGTTTCTTTTGGTCAATTGCTTCTGGAAGCAGAGTCTGCCCTGGTGTCTTTTATTTACTCTGGGACACTCAATTAGAAAAATAATGGACTTTTTCATGTTATAACAATCAACAATTGCAAGTATCTTGGTTAGATTGGGAGTGTCCATGTCTGCTTCTAGCTCCTTAGATTATTTCTGCCTTAAACCTGTGTAGTCCTGGCGGGTGCTGCTATGTTCATTGTGAGTTCATATGCTCATCTGATCTTTTTCTATCTGGAATATGCTGTTTCCATGAATTTACACACCCTACCTGGCTTCCACAATGTTTCTAAATTTTAATTATTCACTGAACCTTGAGAGGTAATGGTTTGATAAACTCATTTAAGACTGAGTGCTGCAAAATCTCTTACTCTCTATATGATATACATGGGTCTATGTTTAATTTCCCTTCTATTCTAAGTAGAAGCTTCTCTCCTGAAAACTGAGCAATATTTTTATTTATGCATATAATAGTATGTCACTATGAATCATTTTATTGCTCTCTTCCTTAAGCAGAATAATAGTAAGTTTCTCCTTAGGCCAATGACTTATCTAGTCTCAGGTATCATGTAAAGTTTCAGGTGAACCAAGTGTGCTAAGTGGGCTTTAAAGCAAATCAAAAAGTGTTTGGTTACTCCCATAATATTTTGCCACTGTGGCATCAATATTTCTTGCAGGAAGTTTATTTTAAGTGATAGGATTTATAGATAGGTGATATTGATGATTAATTTTCACCTTTAGTATCATCATGACCTTTCAGCAAAAGAAATTCTATTCAATAGGGATATAACTTCTAGTTGGGCACTTGCTCGATTTCTGCCTATTCAATAGCACACATATATAGTATATACGTGTATAAGCAAAGAGTATAGTGCAATAAAGAAATGGAGTGGAACTACAATAGGAAGATTACATGGAGAATGCAGATGAGAGGGAGAAATTACAGGATGGAATATCGGGCGAGAAAGTTAACAAAATATTGACATATTGAAATGAATGTTAAGGTTACAAGATCTTACTAGTTAGCTCTGGCTGGCCTAGAACACACTATGTAGACAAGGCTAGCCTCAAAATGATAGATATTTTGAACCTCTATGGTCTTTACTAGATGAATGCCTAGCATACATCTGAATGCCTCTTTACTAGATGAAACTGAAGAGAAACAAGAAAAGTGATTGGAAATCTATGCAACCTTGCCATGGAGAGGAAAACTATTTAGAGCAATGAGAGCAAGTCTCTTTGCCAAGTGTAATCTAGCTGCATTTTATATTCTCAATAGAAATATTTATAGTTTAAAGCAAGAATTTAAAACCATTGAGTGATTGTATTGTGTTAGACTCTTTTTTGTAAACAATAAACAATGAGCGGGATTTATATTCAAATATATGCATTCATGTGAAATTTCTAGGTTTTTTTCATAAATTCTTTTCATCCTCTCATTTCTGGCCTTTTAAGTTGAGCCTTCCCTTACCATCACACAGCTGTCTCCCACAATGAATTGTTTACCTGGAAACTCTTTTTCATGGGACATACACATGTGTGTCCTTTGTATAAAGCAATCTTACAAAGTCATATTTATTATTTTCCTAATTTCTATTATGATTATTTTTATTAATTTTCTCTCTCTACCTGTTTTCTCCTTGGTGCCTAAAGATTTTTCTGATACACTTCATTTATCATGAGGAATTAGTTTTATTTGGTAACTCACTCCCCCTTTTTCTTTTCCTTTTTCTTTGCTGCTTTTTGTTATGTATGGTGTGTGTGTGTGTGTGTGTGTGTGTGCACATGTGCACACATGTGCACACATGTGCACACATGTGCACATAATTAAAGGGATCAACCATGCTACCAATTTCCATCACCATTCTGATACTAACAGTACATGCCTGGCTCACAGCACTAAAGAGGTAAAGACAGAATGGTTGTTGGACATGCAAATTAGCACAGCCTACGAAGAGATTTTGGAGCCAAATAAGCAAGATCCTGTCTATGAAAAATAATAAAACACAAAACAAGGCTGCAAATTCAAACCATATCCTACAACTGCTTAAAATGTAATCAAAAGGTCATTAAATTACCATTATGTTTCTGCATAGTTGTATGAATTGGGAAGAATACATTGGCTGATGAAGAGTTACTGGGGGAAAATAAAGGTGGTTGTAATATGATGAGACAATTGAAGAAGTTTTATACCAGAGATCTGATAATATCCATCCAGCTCTTGAGTCGTGCTTTCTGGCAGAGTTCTTGTGATAACATATGGTCACATTAGGCATGCAGTGTCAAACTCAGAAATCTATGGAGCATAGGTACATGTGTGGTGGGTAGGTAGGACATGATGGTTTAAGTCTTTTTGGCTCTGGATCTTGATAGGAAAGGAATTGTCCTTTTGATTGAGGTGATGGGAATCAAATGACATAATTTACCTGGTAGAATTTGTTATTTTGTTCAAATATCTTCATACATAAATGAATATATATTTAATATGGATATACTTTATTTAATAAAAATAAAATATGAGGACTAGAAATCTGTATTTTAATAGACATTTTAACATTCTACTTTCTATAATACTTAAACCGCACTTTGATGTTACAGGATTATAAAAGGACTATTTTAATACCATTTACTGTAGTGTTTCTTCATGGAAATTCCATTGGTACAAAGCAGCAGTGTGCGTCATATCCTCTCTATGACATAGAACTTGATCACTTGACCTACATACACTCTTTGTCATTCAGAGTAGATTTCTTTACATGTCAATGGGTTTATAATCAGATATGTCATAGAGTTGTCTTGAATTATAATATTTAACATACATGTTTTTAAAATGTTTACTATTTTGTAATATGTAATATATAATTATATATTATACTTATATGTATATAAATATGCATTTTACATATATTACAGATATATATTTATGTATGTACATTTCTCAGACTGTCATAGTTAGAATGGACATGAAATACTTTTCATGAAACTTGAATTTCCTCAGATAAAGTCATGAGATGAGAATTGTACACAAGCTGTGCAAATTCACAGCTTGGCCTAACCTAGAGCATTTGCATCTGTATTAGTCATGCCCTGGCAGAGCCTTTCAGGAGAGAACTATATCAGACTCCTGTCAGCAAAGTACTTTTTGGCATCAGCAATGTGGTCTGGGTTTGATGGCTGAATGTACATAGACTGGATCCTGAGGTGGGGCAGTCTCTGAATGTCCTTTCCTTCGGTGTCTTCTCCAAACTTTGTCTCTGTATCTCCTCCTATAAATATTTTGTTCCTCCTTCTAAGAAGGACTGAAGCATCCTAACTTTGGTCATCCTTCTTCTTGAGCTTCATGTGGTCTATGGATTTCATCATGGATAGTTCCAGCTTTTGGGTTAATGTTCATTTATCAGTGAGTGTCTCCATGTGTGTTTTTCTGTGATTGGTTACCTCACTCAGGATGATATTTTCTAGTTCCATCCATTTGCATATGGATTTCATGAAGTCATTATTTTAATAGCTGAGTAGTAATCCATTGTTTAACTGTACTACATTTTGTGTATCCATTCTTCTGTTGAAGGACATCTGATTTCTTTCTAGCTTCTGGGTATTATAAATAAGGCTGCTATGAACATAGTGGAGCATGTGTCCTTGTTATATGTTGGAGTAACTTTTGAGCATATGCCCAGGAGTGGTATAGCTGGGTCCTTGGGTAGTGCAAAGTCCAATTTTCTGAGGAACCTCCAGACTGTTTTCCAGAGTGGTTGTACCAGCTTGCAATCCCAACAGCAATGCAGAAGTGTCCCTCTTTCTCCACATCTTCAAGAGCATCTGCTGTCACATGAGTTTTTTTTTTTTCAGAGCTGGGGACTGAACCCAGGGCCTTGTGCTTGCTAGGCAAGCGCTCTACCACTGAACAAAATCCCCAACCCCATCACCTGAGTTTTTTATCTTATCCTTTCTGACTGGTGTGAGGTGGAGTCGCAGGGTTGTTTTGATTTGCATTTCCCTGATGACTAAGTATGTTGAATATTTCTTTAGATGCTTCACAGCCATGTGATATTCCTCAGTTGAGAATTTTTTGTTAAGTCTATACCCCATTTTTAATAGTAGTATTTGATTCTCTGGAGTCTAATTTCTTGAGTTCTTTGTATATATTGAATGTTAGTCCTCTCTGGGAAGTAGAATTGGAAAAGTTTTCCCAATTTCTTGACTGCCATTTTGTCCTAATGACAATGTCTTTTGCCTTACAGAAACTTTGCAATTCTATAAAGTCCCATTTGTCAATTCTTGATCCTAGAGCATAAGTCATTGGTGTTCGGTTCAGGAAATTTTTCCCAGTGCCCATGTGTTTGAGGCTCTTCCCCACTTTTTATTCTATTGGTTTCAGTGTATCTGGTTTTATGTGGAGGTCCTTGATCCACTTGGACTTGAGCTTTGAACAGTGTGATATGAATCTTTCAAACTGGCTTCTCTTGGCTTCTGAATTAATTGGTCTGTTTGGCTTAAAACTAACTCTGACAATCTTTTCTAATCTTTTGGCTTTTTCTCATTCTCTGTCTTGTTCCCTCTTTACCTGCAAACTTTATTTGTAAAATTGTCCCAGTAAAACTAAATCTATAAAACCTATTTATTGAATAATATTTATATTTCAAATTATTCATTATTACAACAGGTAAATTAGTTAGAAAGTTTATTTCTATTTACTACTTTTAAAAGGAGAATTTATGTTTTTATAGGTTTGATAATATAATTTCATTTCCCCATTCCCTGTCCTTCCCTCCAAATGTTCCCTGGTACCTACACTCACTCACTCCTTGGATCTCTTAAAACTTATGGCTTTTTTTCTATAATTGCAGGTTTTTATCCTTTGTCCTTTTTGTTATTTGTGTGTGTGTGTGTGTGTGTGTGTGTGTGTGTGTGTGTGTGTGTGTGTGTTCTTAAATATATAGATACAACCTTCTTGGTCCATGTGTTACTTGAATGTATATGTTTTTGGGTTTGAGCATTTAGTATCAAATAACCAAGTAGTGTGTTCTTGCCCATGGAAAAATATTTCACTGTTCTCGGCATTCCTTAGTCGGCTATAGGTCTTTTAGTAGGAATGGGCACTCCTGAGCTGGACTTCTTCCATGCTAGCTAGCATGTCTGTTGTTCTGGTCCTTGTTTCGGTCATGTGTAGCTACCCATATTGGTAAGACTTAATGAGTGTATTCTGACATTTGTAGAGACACAATCTCACAGTAATCTTCCTGATTTTCTGCCTCTGAATATCTATTTCCTCCCTCCCTTCTACAATGCTTTTTTTAGTCTTCGGTTCAGAGGTCATGTTGTAGATGTTTCAGTTAGGACTTGGCTCCACAAATATGCATTTTAATGAATTTGGTTTTTCTAAAACAGCGACCATTACTGCAAAGGGAAATTATTCAAGGAGGGTGAGAGCTACACTTACCAGTCCTAATGACAATGTATAATGATTATTATCTAGAATACTTTTAGGAATTATGCTTCTTTAGTAAAGTAGTAGTTTTAGCTTTTCCCCCAAGATGTATGACCTCTCTATCTCTGGGTAAGCTGTTCACTAACAACACCAATAAATTATTTATAAAATAGTTTTGTGTAAAGACTTCCTCCTTTACTTATTTATTGGGAGAAAAACAAAGCATGCAGGAATTAACTTATTTTGACTTAGTTATTTCCTAAACCTGAAAAAACAACTATAGTCAATACCATTATTTGCAGGCAGAAGAATCATTCATTTCTGGGAAAGGATGAAATCTTGAAGTAAAACTGTAGCATCTGCTCAATTTTAGGTGATTGGAGTTTCCATAGAAACAGAGATCTCTAGGTACATTATGCATTTGTGGCATGCATAGGGTCTGCTGCTACCTACTAAAACACTACTTGATAGAGATTTTCAATGCTTTAAATGCATTTATAATTACAAGTTTTTAAGTGAAAATGGCATTTGCTTTGGAGCCAGGTTTAGTTCTCCTTTGAGTCTGAGACCTACACCTAATTGTATGCTCTGACCTTTCTTCCTTTTTTTTATTTAAAAAGAAAAAACAGCGCTAAAGTCATTGCTCAAAAGCTTCTCCACAGATACTAATGTGAGTTTAAATGCTGCAGTGTCCTTTATCAAGGAGAGCTGACACACTTCCAAAGCTGTCACAACTGGCTAACTCTGGTCAGATTCATAAGGGATTAATTGGCCATGGGTGCTTGGGAGCTGAAATACTGTCATCGTGGCTGTAGATCTGTCACTTTGATACACAAGGTAATCAACTCTAGTAATAGACTCTCTATGAATGTTAATAGCTAAGCTAGCAAGAAATCATTATGTGTTGTTTATTGAACACGATGTGGAGGAGCATAGTCCGGGCTCTAAGTGAAAGATCATTGCATTTTGTGGAATAAACTTCCAGGAGGTACCCTGAGATACCAAATGTGCTGTGGTTCACTCTTATGAGAAACCACAAGTAAAATGAAGTTGTAAGAAACAAATCCTGAGAACGAATGATGAAGTGAAATGACCTAAGGTGGTACAGAAATTTTCTATGCTCTTTTTAAAAAATGACACATAGAACTTAAATAAATAAGTGACTAGTTATTTTCACATATCTCTAATTCTGTCCCCAGAGACAACTTAATTTCTGCTAGAAAATCTTGGCACTAAACAAGATTAACTTACATATAGTTATATGCATGAAGTCATATAACAGGATTTATTTTTTCCTTACACTATATCTCTTATTGACACTGGCCTTCCACACTAGATTCAGGCAGTAGCTTCCTCAGTGCCCTGTATTGTCCAGGGCCCAGATAGATTCACATTTGCATGATTCCATACTGAGTCTGACCCAGATCTCTAGACCTGTGCTGTCCTCTAGGCCCAAGACCAGAAAGGAACACATACATATACCTTGTCAGAGTCTAGCTGGTCCTTCTGCATACTTACTCCCTTTTCAGCCTCAGACCTAGGCCCAGCTGGGATCCATATCAGATGCACAAAATAGAAATAAATCACATGCCAGGCCCTACTGTGAAAACAGAAGCATTATGAAAGGCCAAGACTTTAAAAGTCCCCTGCAAAGATCACCAGGCCTATAGAAATATGTGTTCTTCAAAGGGAACTACCTAGACAAAACTCAGGACATATAATTAAAATAATTCCAGGACTTCTAATAGGATATAAAAATACCTGAATTAACTTAAATAGGGTAGAGATAAAATTCTAATTATGGACCATAAAATATAAACAAATAACTAAACAAAATTACAAGTAAAAAAATATAGGACTTGCAAGAATCAATAGAGAGATAGGAACATAAACACAAACACAGCTTAAATGAAAATAGAACTGAAATTTAATCAAGTAAAGAGGTAGAAATACTAAACAAAAAATACAGCATATATGAAAATAGAACTGAAATTTCCAAATATCTAATTAGAAACTTCTGGGAAAGCTGAAGCAATTGAATAGATCAAGTAGAGGAATTGGATCAGTGAAAAAAGTAACAGCTTTTTAAAAACACAGATGGGGTATATGCACATTAGCATACCATCAGGGAGCAAATCAACTAATTATCGACATAAAAGGAAGGGAAGCATCCCAGATCACTGATAGACCAGTTCTTCAACATCACATCAGAAGAAAACTTCCCACATTCGGTAGACATTTTCATACTGTTACAAGAATCACAAAGAACATCTAATAGTGACAGAAAAGAAACTTTTACTGGCATATATTAGCAAAAAACTAAAATATATAGAACAATGAAATACATTGTATAATCAGAACTGGTGGGAAAATAAAACACTTGCCATGTATAAAAGAAAGCGCATCAGGATAGCAACCGATTTCCCAATGTACTCATTCAGTGCCAGAACAGCGAAGTGCAGTGCACTCAAAAAGTAGTTCAGAAAGATCATAATGACATCACTACTTTTACCAAAAGAAAACAAAACAAACAACCAAACTATCTGCCATAGTTGAAGAAGAAATAGAATTTTCAGTGCCATATATAACCAAAAGATCTATCAAGCAAGAATTTCTGAGAATACTAGAAGAAATACTTCAGAATGAAAATAAATACGGGTATAGCCAAGAGACAACATAAAATTTTAATTATTAAACCACAAAAGCACTTAGGAAAACAAATGAATAAATAAACCAAAGGAAGAAATGTGGTGGCAACCAACACAGACTTTCCAAAAATAAGTTTAAATGTGCTTCTCGACTCTTCAATCAAGAGATATAGTTTAGTTGAATTAAGAAACAACAAACAATAACAAAAACATGTTTTTGTTTTTAACAAAGAATTCAGCTTACCATGAAGAATCAGCACTGTAAGTGGACCAAGACGGTGTAAGAAACAGAGATCTATCTGAATATCTCAGGAAGTGGACTTCAAAGCAAAAGTAATGAAGAGAAAACAAAAGACATTTTTCAAAGACTACACATGGACACACCCCTGACTCCAACTGCATATGTAGCAGAGGATGTCCTTATTGGGCACCAATGGGAGGAGAAGTCCTCTGTCCTGCCAAGATTGCCCCCCCAGCACCGCCAAGTGTAAGGGAATGTCAGGGCAGGGAGGTGGGAAGGGGGGTAGTTGGAGAGGAGGAGGGGAATGGGATAGGGGGTTTATGGACAGGAAACCAAGAAAGGGAATAGCATTTGAAATATAAATAAAAAAAATCAAAACAAGAAACATTTTTATCTGATCAAGGGAAAATTAACCAAGAAGACATTTATTTATTAGTTCATTTATTGGTTTGTTCGTTTGTTTGTAATTATATTTGTGTGCCTGAGGATTCCATAAGCATCAGATCCCACTGCAGGTAGGGTTACAGGCAATTGTGAGCTTGAGCTCAGAACTGAACCCTTGCCAACCACAAGAACAGTATATACACTTTCTGCTCGAGACCAGCCTTGACTGCGGGCAGAGTCTGAAGAAGGATGATACAAGAGCTGTGAAGGAAAGAAAGTATCAGACAGGAGAAGTCATTCGCTTCAGGGGAGATGGGACAGAGAGGAAGCACATCTCACTATGGCTTTTCCTACTCTGACAACTTTTGTCTCTTTCAAACTTTATTTATACATAAAATCATTTCCTCAGAAATTTTATTCATTGATTACATACCCTTTCAAGATGTATTTTCTTCTAAAGTATTTCTTGATTACATAAGAATATTGAAAGAGGAACAAAGCAAGCAAACAGAAATTTTATAAGAACTAAAAATTAACATTATGATAAAATAAATATTCTTTAAACTCAATATCTCCTTTCTTCAGATTACTGTTATAAAACCTTGCAGTTACAGAAGTGCTAGACAGGTTGCCTTTATTTGAATTTGATTTTGTTTCAGTCTGGCATATGATTAATAGCTCAAAAGTTATTTTCTATTACCTATCACATCAAACTTGACTTTTTATAGAGGTTCAACCTTTAACCCTTATTTAATTCTTCCTTTCCTTCCTCTGTATTTCTTTCATATTTGGCATAGACCACCATCCTTTTTCTGATTCTTAAGAGATTGTGCAGTCCCTTTGTTTAAGTGAGGACAGTCTATCAGTAAAGTTCTGGTCTGAGAATTCTGTTCAGGAAAGTAGGCAGGTAGTTCACTGCACCAAGATGCCTTCTGTGTCTCTGTCTTGAATCATTGTTACAATGTGATTGCTATTTTTATTACAATTCTGTAAAGAGCAGGAGAACATCAGGGTTTCTAAAACTGCTTACTTTTGCCTTCGGGAAAGCACCAAGCCTTGTCATAAACTTTCGTGATCAAAATCTCTTCCTGTAATACAAGTTCCTTGTTTCTAAAGTTGAACATTAAAACTTAGCAATCCAATTACATCTTGTCAGCTTCTAAATTTTCCCTAGGTTTTTCTTCCTTAATAACCCTTCTCAAATTCTCTATCCCATGCTTACTAATAACACTCACTGGTGATCTGAATGTTTATTTAAGTAATAAGTTCTTAGGAAAGACTCAATTCTCTGCATAATTTTCCCAGGAACTTCCATTAATTTCATTCTTGTTTACATCACTTCTTTGTTATCCCGGCTCTAGCTTTCGGAGCCAGGCCTCTGACAGTGAGAAACAAGAGTGTAGGGAAAGGGCTGCAGCAAATATCCAACCAGGGCAGCGAAGGGTCGGTCCAGGGGGTGCGAGCACTGGAGCTTTTCAAACAGCACCTTCAGGACGCTTGGCATCGATATCTTCAAAATTTTTTATTGTATTTCTTGATGTATCTTGGTTTGTCAATATTTTCATCTTTTTTATATATTGAAAATAGATCTTTCATGCAATACGTTCTGACTACATTTCTCCACTCCTATTCTCCTCCAGATCCTCTCCACCAATCCAAGTCTATATCCTCTTCCCCTTTCTCTCTCCTCTCTCTCTCTCTCTCTCTCTCTCTCTCTCTCTCTCTCTCTCTCTCTCTCACACACACACACACACACACGCACACACACACACACACAAGCATGCTAATTAAAAACTCAAACACAATAGAATAAATGAGCATTAAAAAATCAAAAGAAAACCATACCCATTCAGACACACACATGCACATAGAGGAAAACCATGGAAGCACACAAGCAGAAACCATAATACACAGCAATAGACCAGTAATGTTAAAAAAAAAGACAAAATTTTATGAAACAAAATCCTCCCGATATAATATTGGTTCATTTTATTTTATTTTGACAGTTTAATCCCCAGCATGGAACCCATGCTTGCAATGTTTTTACCTCCTCTTCTGCAACATTCTTTGGGCCTCAAGTGGTGAAGTTTGATGGTGATATCAAATTTAAACTGGGTGTCTCGAGGTCTCTAGGTTTTTGCACATTGTCTGGCCCTGTATTTGTTCCATGCTACTGCAGTGGTAGCTTTTGATTATGGCTGAGAAATTTGGTTAGTTCACTGAAATATGATTTGAATTTGTACCTATCAAGCATTTTCCTGTGTAAGGCACAACTTATCGTCTTCAGCATTGCCATATACCCAAGGCCTTGAACTTTTAATGTGGAATTTCACACTTGAACTGCTAACCCAAAGTTTTTCAGGAATCATTTAGCTTCTAATTAGATAGCAGGTGAGATTATGTGTCTGTGGATTCTGTCCCTAACAGTAATTACCCCTTGCTAAGAAATTATTGGTGAGAAGTAAGAAGTTATAAAAATTATAATTTGATCACACATTAGCAGTGTTGGATGAGAGGAGCATTTTGGAAGTAGCAACTGAGTCAAGAAATAACTACAAATACCATGAGAAAGACAAAATATCAAAAGATAAAGCCGCTTAGCTGTCATTCTTGCCCATAAACCTCTTCCCTTACAATTTCATGAATGATGGACACATAAGATTACTAAGTTAGATGAGTGACTGTATATGATTTCAGACGACAGGTTGCATATTTAATTATGTGCACAAATCTAAAAACAATACACGGTTTCATTTAGAAACTGTATAAGCAAAAATAAAGCTAAAGCACATAATCATTTAGAAAAAAAATTAAATCACTTGAAATAAAGATAACACAGCAACAGGATACATACATACATATATATGCATATATATCTGTTGTGAGTGTGTCAATATGTATGTTTAGCACTCTTGGACATCTCTCATGGTTACAGAGAAAATTGATATAAAAGAACCTATGAAATAATGATTATCAGTTTAAATTATAATACCCTACTAGGTGGTGGATCTATCTTACACTTAGTATTCAGTGAACAGGTCATTATTACATAGTATAATTTACATATAATAGTAGTAAAGAATCCCTGTAACCACTTGTTACAAATCATAAGATGTTTAACAACATAGCTTTTATGTTTCAGTATATATTGCCTCTTGAAAGATAATTCTTTATGATGTATCTGGGACTGTTGGAAGACAGCCATAGTGTTTTCTTCTATCTTGGGTGCCTATACTCAAAACAGATGGCATGTAAATTATTACTCCATTCTTTTCTTTTACAGATGACTATTAAAGAAAATGTATGGTTCCTAGGTCCAGGTTGTTCTGAGGTTTATATTATATGACACCCTGATGTCCATGGGATATGAGGGGAAGAAGGATATTGGCAGTGGCCATATCTGAATGCCAGAATGTCAACATCAAAAAGAGGAACAGCTTAGGCAGTGTCCATTAAGACAGTGGACCCTGGCTATGAAAGGACTTAAGTGAAAAGAGAGATGGCATAAAGGTATAGTGGGAAATTTGCACACCAGAATGAAGGTTTCTACATGTCATGGCTTGGTAGATGTTCCTAGAAGTAATAGCAATATCTCTATTGTAAGAGCACTTAATTATCATTTTCATAAATTACTATGGCAACATTTATTCTTCAGTATTAGAATGGTATTCCCACCATTGTATTAAGGCTTAATTTTGACACTTTTTATCATTGGATTTTAACAATTTGTGAGTTTTTCCCATATAGGATTGGCATAGCAATGGCCTGAATGTCTAAATAACTATGCTTTTTTCATAGTATTTAATGATCACATAATATATTCTGTCATTATCAATTAGGCACATATCCTTGACCTTTAGGAGCTTGGATTCAGAGTCAGGAATACAAGGGCAGATGCGTAATGAAGGTCGAGAGGTAAACCCCTCGTATCATTCAGTAGAGAAACAGGAAGAAAAAAGCAAGAAAATCAAGAAGGGCTTTTAAATTCTGTGTCTACCAACTTAAGAATTCCTTAACTGGCATCAATGGGAGTAGAGGCACTCGGTCCTGTGAAGGCTCAATTCCCCAGCATAGGGGACTGTCATGGCAGGGAGGCAGGCATGAGTGGGTGGGTGGGAGAGCACCCTCATAGAAGCAGGGGGAGAGGGAATGGGATAGGGGATTTGTGGAGGGGAAACTGGGAAAGGGAATAACATTTGAAATATAAATAAATAAAATACCTCATTTTAAAAAGGTTTCTAATCCAATATTCCACTGTTCGAACAATTACTGAAAGCTCCCCATTGGGAGCTCTCAGTATCTTAGCCTTTGTCATTTTTAAGAATTGTTAAAATGTCTTAAAATGTATACCACCACTTTCTTTGAACTACATGTATATGTTTTTATTTTTAGTCTGGTTTTCATGCACAGAAGTGGCATTATCCTGGGTTTGTTCTGAATATGTTTTCTACTTCCGTGCTTTCTTGCTATGTACTGTATATATTATGGAATGCACGTTTTACATGAACAGCTGTAGAGAACACAGTGTACAGCTGCATGTTTATTTGCAACACATTTATCGTGGTTATGAGCAGTCAGGGTACTTGGCTATGCCTTTGTGGGAGGAAATATTTACCAATAGAGATGATGGACTAGATATTGAAGTTCATGGCTTTCTTGTACTATATCCCATGTTCATTTTGGATCAACATAGTCTTATCAAGTTTTAGTGTGGTTTATTTGTCATAGATATTGATGGCTTATGTGGCTATTAGAAGCTGATTAAAGAAGAACATGACAAGCAATTATAAAATATAAAATATTCTTTTCAGCATCAAAGGGAGACTGTGAATATTCCCCCAGATTTTTATGCAATAAAGTATCTAACATTTTAAAAAGCCAATTAGGGGAGCTACTTAACTGTTAATTTGGATTTATGCCCCACTAAATCAGTTTGCTTGCTAATGTTTTCAATAACAATTGATGGAATGTGCAGTTTGTTGCAATAATCAATATTCAGTAGAAATGTACAATGTATTGCAAACTAACACCTGATAGATTGCTGTTGCATACATTTTCTTAAATAGGTTAAAACTGAGCCAAATTCTATTATCCCAAGTTTCATTAAAGAAATATATTTCATGGAAGGGTTCAACAGAAAGTGGAGACAATTTAAAAATAGAAGTATGTTCAGAAGGACATTTCAAGTAAACGATGTGAATAAAGTGTCAAAATAAGAACCAATAGAACATTCCAAATTATAATTGCCTAAGTAAAGTACTATTTATTCTCTGGTTACAGAAGTGTATGTAGCTCAAAACTATTTGCAACTCTTTGTCTTTTCTGCCATTAGTTACAAAGGACATGAAATATATCATGTATTCTTTTGTTCTCTGACAATATTTATAAATGAAATAAAAAAGTTTGTCTGATAGAGTTTCCAATTGATAAGTGAAGAGATGAATAGCTGGGAAATATGAACAAACAATAAATACCAGATTATATGTATGTGTCTATTAGGTAGCAAGCTAGTATATAGTACCTTTAATGGGGAAGTAAAGTGAAATGCAGATATATCTGACATAGTAGGAGTGATGAGACTGCGATTCCAAGACGGGTGATATTTTCAGGTGTTTCTGAGCCACACTGCTTCAGATATTATAAACATGAAAACTTAGATAATTATTAAAGTTATCTCTTGGCCACAACTACCACTTTGTTACTTAGACATTGAGATACATTTTAACAATAAGCACAGATAAGCTGAAATTGCTAGGTTTTATCTTTGAACTCACAGCAAAATTATTTGTTTCTTGCAGTAAAAGGAACCTACATTTTAATAACTGTGAATTGCAATAGTAGATAAGGGCTACTTCAACTTTGTCCTTATGAAAACAAAAACAGAATCTGGGAGGTAAACATTTATGTGATGAGGCAGTTTAGTTTTGCCTATGTCTATTGGTGATAAAATTAGTACAGATCTGGAGCAAGTGATTGCTTCACCGCACCTGGCAGGGGTTAGGAGGGAATGTCCCACCTTGGAACAGAATACTCTTTTCAGAGGCTGCCATTTAGGAGACAACAGAAAGGAGGGTAACATACAGATTCTGCCTTCTTGGCTTTACCACTTTCTAAGTGACAATAAAACAGAACTCAAATCCAGTGTTCTACTCAGTGGACTCTACCTCAAAATAGTACCTTTCAGTATTTATCAAAATATAGTAGCACTCCTGTTAGGGGAAGAAACATTAGATACAGACGGTCAGTTCATCTCAAAGGAACCCAGAAGCATGAAGTTTACTTTAGGCTACACAGAATTCAGGAAACATAACATTGCATGTAGTTCATTCTCATTTGAAAATATTTCCCCAGGGCTTGAACATTTCCTAGGCAGCCATATTTGCCAGCTGTTTCAGTGAGACCTGGGTCTCAAGTCAGTAAAATAAAGCCTAATAGGGGAAGACACATGGCTTCCTGTTCTGATCACTGCCCACCACAATTGGGTGTGGGCATCTGAATTCTTACTCACATAATCAATGGACATTTATCACTCATACACACAGACTTTGTGTGTGTGTGTGTGTGTGTGTGTGTGTGTGTGTGTGTGTGTGTCTCCCACTGACATGTGTACATATTGAAGTGAATACTTATTTAAAGGTAGTTAAGTTTTTCATGTACTTTGTATTATGTTCTATATAACTCTAACCAAGAAGGGTAAATATCTATTATACATTATGTATTATATATTGCATTTTACATGTTATATAATACATATATATATACATTATTTACATACAGGTTTGGAAAAAAGGTGATGTGCAGCTCCATGATGAAAAAGTCAGATTCCTCAAATTTAAGAAAAAAATATCACACCATGTCCCTTATGCCAAGTTCTAGGTTGAATTATCACTTGTTAAAAGCACATTTTCATGACTCAGATTTGTATACAAAATTCATGACATAGAAAAACAAAATGTCTACTTATAAAATTGACTGTTTTCATATAAGCAAATAGATAGCTAAGAAGCAAGTGTCATAGGAAATACTTTAATGCTAGTATTTTCAACTTACATCTTACTTAAATTGTTCTAGACTATCATTTACTGAAAATGTAAACTTGCTTTAATGACTTTATTTATCTCCGCTGACACGAAATTCTTTATGACAGTTAGACAACTTTAACTATTGAAAACAATAATCTTCCTTTTTACCTTATCTTGAGTCTCAGCCAAACTACCACAGTCATGACAATTCTCCTTTGTGTTCTTTCATTCTTTTTTAACTATAATTTGTCTAATTTTTCCTTCCTCCACAATTTTGATGTTGACAATTCATTCATTAATTTTCTCTATTAGTAAATACTAAGTAAGATTCCTGTAAAGCAGACAATAATATTTTGTTTCACTTTACTTTACATAGCAGCCGTACTGGAATTTATACTCTTGGGGAGACTAAGGTCAGGTAGACCACCGAGCAAATAAGTTATTATTAAAAGACACTGAGATAGTGATAGTGAATTAGTGAAGTAAAGGATAAAAAAGTGAAACAAATTCAACTAAAATTGACCTACACAAATACAATATACTTTTGGTCCACCACACTTAAAATGAGAGTTAGTGTTGGCTTCATACAAAGTGTTATGGAGACACAGAGGAGATTCTGACAGCTACCTTTATGAACATACTGAAGATCCGACGGGAACATTTCATAAAAGAGCTATTGAGCACAGAATATGGTCAGCTGAAAATAAGAAGAAACGACACTAAAGACATATATCAAATGATGCACGTGATGTGCAAATTAAAGAAAATAGGCAGGAGGAGGAAGGGAAAGAGAACAGAGTGGTGATGAAGGTAAGGAAAAGGCATGATGGAGGTGGTGAAAGATATAAAGGTCATGTAAGGAAAAGAGACTGAGGGTGGAGATAGAATGGGAAGAGGTACAGCCAGGAGATCAGAGTCACGGTGGATAAAAGTATCACCAAGACATAGTTTGTTTTTTTTTTTAAATCTCATAATAGCATCTAATACCTTGAACGCTAAAATTATTAATTTTAAGAACAGTGCAGAATGTGGTATTTTGGTTCTATGGTGCTCTTCTCTCTGGTGTTTAGTGATCTCATTTTTATCCATCTTCCTGCCTGAAGTTTATTTTTGCTTTTCTCTTTTCATTGTAGCCAAAGGTTCTCTATGCTTGGCTTCTCCAGCCCTCTAATGCTGGAAGGATGTGGTTCTACTCAGTACTAGACAGATATCTTTCAGGTTATTCCACAGCTACATTTAGTTGATCAGGCAGACCTTCTGACATAGAAACTTTAGATGAGAGAGGATACGAACAAAATTGAAATGTATACTATTTCAGGGAACAAATTCTGATCCTTTCTCTGAAGAAATGCCCTACTACCGAATTTCAGCCTTACTTCAAGTGAGGATTTGATAACTATTAAATTACAACCTGTATCATGGCCATCATTACGATGTAATTGTATGCACGTATTTGAAATAATTGACTTGATTCTCAAGCAAATGGTAAATTAGATATCTTGCAAAAAAAAAGTACTTGACAAGTACATGGGCCCGCTGATTGCTTTTATACTAAACCTTTCTGTGGATTGCATTCTTATAAGTAGCTGCTTTGGGTGGTTGCTGATTTTAATGGAAGATATCTGTCTTTCACTAAGTCAACTAGATCTGCAATCAATACAAAGCTTAAGCTTTATATGTCCATCCTCGTAAAGATATAGAAATTTATTAAGAATAATAAAGTATGACTTAATGACTCTTGGGAATCCCTCAGAGTTTGTTAATAAGCCTCCTTTTCTTTTCTGATAGTATTAACATGGATATTTTCTGTCTTTCAGTTTGGTTAATGGTTTGTCTATCTTGTCGATTTTTCTCAAAGAAGCAAAACTTCATTTTATTGATTCATTGTAGTTATCTTTGTTTCTATTGTATTGATTTCAGCCCTCAATTTAATTAATTCCTGATGTCTGTTCTTACGCCTATGACCTAAGTCCTCTTGATATACATTATAATTGTGTAACTTTGTGTTGGAGCATTGTCTCCTCTGTTGTTCAGTGACTCTATTTAGATTTCTTTTGGGTGAGAATGTATTTTAAGAAGGCTCCATTGAAGTAGGTTTCTTCATAACCCCTCAAACAGAACTTATTGTTAGTTTCCTTTCCCTATATTACCTTTCCTACCCTCCATTCTTCCCTCCTCCTCCTCCTGATTTAATCCTCCTGTTGCATTATTGCTCCATAAATATATATTCTATATTTCTTCCTAGAAAGATTCCTCCTGTTAAACTTTTACTCAATACCATCCTTTGTGCTTACAGGGTATGTATCATGCCTTTCAAAGACTTTAACTACTACTTTCAGAATATATAACATGCTTTGGATATTTTTTTGGGGGGTGGGTTTTTTTTTATTTGGGTTTCTTTTATTAGAGTTCTGAATTATCTCACTCTTTTACCTGCAAGATTAACAACTTTATTATTTTCAATAGCTGAATTATTGTCATTGTATAAATATATCACAATTTTGTTATCTATTCATCTGTTGATGGCAACCTAAGAGATTGTAGTTACTGGCTAATTTGAATAGAGCAGAAGTGAAGATTGATATACAAGGGTCTCTACCTTGTCATCAAGCCCTGCTGTTCTGATTTTACCATGATGCACTTTAAAGGAAGCTTTTCATTTAATCTATTTTGTTAATATTAAAGAAGAAATAATACTAGAAATTGTAATAAACATACTCAAGCACAATCTTGAGACATTCTTTGATATGTTTCCCTTTACTCATAAAATGAGAACAGAGTATAACTGTATAATTTTACAATTAGAAATATTTGAAATGAATAATATTAAATTTTCATTGGTTATTTTATTTATTTAAACTTCAAATGTTATCCCTCTTCCCAGTTTCCTCTCCAAAGCCCCCTATCCCTCCTCCTTCCCATCTGCCTCTGTGAGGGTACTCCCCCACCTGCCTACTCAGTCCTGCCTCAATGGCCTGGCATTCTCCTATCCTGGATCATCAAGCCTCCATAGGACCAAAGGGCTTCCCTCCCAGTGATGTCAGATAAGACAACACTCTGCTATCTATCCAGCTAGAGCCATGGGTACCACCTGTGTACTCTTTGGTTGGTGGTTTAGTGCCTGGGAGCTTTGGGGAGGTCTGGTTGGTTGATGTTTTTCTTCCTATGAGATTTCAAACCCCTTTATCTTCTATACTCCTTGCCCTTATTTTCTCCACTGGGGTCTCCACGCTCAGTCCAATATTTGATTCTGTACATCTGCATATGTATTGCTCTGTCTCTTGAAGAGCATCTCAGTGGTCAGCTATACTGGGCTCTTGTTAGTAAAGCATTTCTTGGCATCAACAATAGGGTCTAGGAATAATATTAAAAATTAAACAAAATAATTCTTTACGAAAGATCCATTTGTTCACTGGAAGTTTTTTTCTGTAACATTTCTGAACGTTTAAAGAAGAATACTTAGTACATGAAACAAGAAACTAAATGTCTTAGTTGGCTTGTCCTATTTAGAAAGAGTAAACTAGAAACCACCTACACGGATTCTATCAAACCCTTCTATTGAGAGTGGGAGATTAAGCTCAGTTTCTTCAGTACTGAAATAAAATGGTAATAGAAAGAAAAGCCAAGTAGAGAAATAAAGACAGATGAGCCCAGAGAGGTTTTGGTAATTGGATTTTTACTGCCCCCGATGGCACATGGTGCAATAGCACATAATTAGTATATCTAGTAAATAAATTAATGACAAGGGGATTTCGTCAGCAATGGTCTCTCACAAATATTGCCTACCAGGGAAAACGAAGTCAGTTTTCCTTTATCAAACTTCCACTAAATGACACTTTTTTAAAGGATTCAGAAAAAAGAATGAAAAGGTGAAATCACATTATGCAGATCTGATCTGAATATAACAGTAATATTTTAGATCAATGATACCAAACTTGTACCTGAAGTAAAAATGGAGATTCGACAATCTGAATAAAAGAAAAGAGAGAGAAAAAAGAAGACCTTTCCCTGAAATCTGAGCTGCAATTAAAGTTTTGTGTTATTGGAAGGATACATATAGACAATACAGTGCTCCACGTATTTTCTCTTCTGCAAATCTTCATCAGAGTATGGGTTTCTCTCCTTAGTCTATTTGTTCTTCAAAAACAAATAAACAGAATGAGGTCAAGTATAGAGTTTGTTATATATTCTACAGGCAGTAATTCTGTCAAAATAAATCTCCCAAGAAAAGTCAGAATCTTAGGAATGCTAGAAAAGGTGAAGATTTGAGAAGGCCCAAAAACACAGCAGCAATAATCTTCGGACTAATATGGGCATATTTGCCATTTGCAACTGAGAGCACTGTAGGAGAGAAAAGAGCACGCAGTTGTGCATGTTTTGCCTGAGGAGCAGTGACCCGTTTCCTGTCTGCTCTACCCATTTCTCATACTCTGTACCTGCCCTTTGGATATTTTTAAAATTACAATTCAAATGTTATCCCATCTCCCGGTTTCCTGTCCATAAACTCCCTATCCCAACCCTCCTACCACAACTTCTATAAGGGTGTTCTCCCACCTAACCACCCACCCCGTCCCTCCTCCCAGCTCTGATATTCACCTACACTGAGGAATCCAGCATTTGTAGGACCAAGGGCTTCTCCTCCTATTTGTACCCAACAAGGCCATCCTCAGCTACATATCCACGTGGAGCCATGGGTCCGTCCATGTGTACTCTTTGGGTAGTGGCTTAGTCACTGTGAGCTCTGGTTGATTAGTATTGTTGTTCTTATGGGGTTGCAAACCCCTTCAGGTCTTTCAATCCTTTCTCTACTCCTGCAGTGGGGACCCCATTCTTAGTTAAATGGTTGGCTGCTAGCATTCACCTCTGTATTTGTCATGCTCTGGCAGAGCCTCTCAGGAGACAGCTATATCAGGCTCCTGTTATCATGCCCTTTTTGGCATCAGCAATACTCTCTGGGTTTGGTGGCTGTATGTGGGATGGATCCCCACGTGCAACAGGCTCTGAATAGCCGTTACTTCAATCTCTGCTCCAAACTTTGTCTCCAAATCTCCTTCTATGAATATTTTGCTTCCCCTTTTAACAAGGACTAAAGAATCGGCACTTTAGTCATTCTTCCTTTATTTCTTCCTCGACCTAGTTATCATTGAGTAGAGCATTGTTCAACTTCAATATGTATATGGACTTTCAGTTGTATTTGTTGTTATTGAAGAGCAGCCTTAGTCTGTTGTGATCTGATAAGATGTATGGGATTATTTCCATCTTCTTTTATGTTTTGAGGCCTGTTTTATAGTCAATTTTGGAGAAGGTACCATGATGTGCTGAGAAGATGGTATATTCTTTTGTTTCAGGATGACATGTCCTGTAAATATTTGTTAGATACATTTGGTTCATAATCTCTTTTAGTTTCTCTGTGTCTCTGTCCTGTTTCTGTTTCCATGATCTGTCCATTGATGAGAGTGGGGTGTTGAAGTCTCCCACTATTATTGTTTGAGGTGCAATATGTGCTTTGACCTTTAGTAAGGTTTCTTTTATAAATGTAGGTGCCTCTTCATTTGAAGCACAGATATTCAGGATTGAGAGTTCATCTTGGTGGATTTTTCCTTTGGTGAATATGAAGTGTCCTTCCTTATCTTTTTTGGTAACTTTTGGTTGAAAGTAGATTTTATTGGATATTAGACTGCCTACTCCAGCTTGTTTCTTGGGACCATTTGCTTGAAAAATTGTTTCCCATCCTTTTAATCTCAGGTAGTGTCTGTCTTTGTCACTAGGCTGTGTTTCCTGTGTGCAGCAAAATGCTGTGTCCTCTTTCTGAATCCGGTCTGTTTGTCTATGTCTTTTTACTAGGTAATTGAGTCTTTGATGTTAAGTGAAATTAAGGAATAGTGAATGTTGTTTCTTGTTACTTTTGCTGTTAGAGGTGGAATTCTGTTTGTGTGTCTCTGTCAGAAACTTTGTTGCTGTTGTTTTCTTCCCTTTCTTTTGAAAAAGACTGAAAATGCATAGAAACCTGTCAACAAGGTTTTAAACCTGTAGCTGTTTAAAAGCTTGTGGTCCCGTACCTTCCTCATTTCTAGGCATTTGGAAAACATAAGACAGAGTTCACGGACTTGGTGGAGGAAAGAGTGTGAAACAATGGGCAGAGGAATGAGGTTCTTCCGGCCTGAAGCACTCAAAGCATGAGGTACCCATGCCGTACTAAACCCCTAAAAGTGACTGCATTGTCATTAGAAGGCCTCGAGTTATCTTTTCAAAGTCAGATGATGATAACCCTGACCTCATGTTTTTTCTCCTTTATACATAAAGTTTGACTAATTTTGTTTTTAGACAAAAGATTAAAAAACTAATGATGATAGTAATAATAACAACTATTATTAATATAAATATGCAGAATATGCCTAAATAAACTTGCTGAAAATGGTCATTGGAGTAATATATTGCCTTAATTTTTTAAATATTTTAAATATTTTTGTAATTAATCACAGAACAGAAATATGTTCACCTGTAGGTTATATGTGAGTTTGTATATGTCAGTCTTCCATCACAGTAGTGAAGCCTCTGCTGTGCTTAAGGCTAAACTCTTATAATTTCAGTTACTATAAAGGAAATTGGCATAGACTTGTGACCTCCTCATGTACATGAATGGGCAAGCATACCCAAGTATACCCAATATATAAACATATGTATATACATATGCACACATGCACGCGCGCGCGCGCGCACACACACACACACACACACACACAGAGAGAGAGAGAAAGAGAGAGAGAGAGAGAGAGAGCGCAATAGAAAAAAGCAAGAGAAAGGAGTTCAACAAAAATTATCTGCATCAACATAAGAAATAAATCTGTTTCTTCATAAATGTTTATGTGTATAAGGAAACCCAAATTGCATAATGTTTCACATCAAAAATATGTTCTATTAAAGTTTTAAGACTTCATGTAATAAGTTTTAAAGGATATGAATAATTAAATGAAAACTTTGAAATACAGTTGTATTATTCACATTAGATTGTATATAATTTAATAATAAATCATGCTTAATGAGAGTGGTTCAAGAATAAAAATCACATGCAGATAATATAATAGCTGTATTTCTGGTTTTTATTATGGTTTGCATAGTTATAATATTTATCTTACATAGTGAAAATTGTTGTTAATGAAATAACATTCTGATACCATGTAAAATATTCTTTAATCCAAGAATTTTCGCACTGATATTTAAGCACCAAAATTACAGTTCAGTGGATCAGAGAGGTACGTTCGTAATTTAGTGGGAAAATGCAAATTCCCATTGCATATGCTTTGGCAAAAGTAGATTCTAAGTAATAGTATGAACAATTTGAAGTGTTTGTGATTTATTCTTAGAAAATAACTTTCTATTATTTGTTCTTAATTTGCACACATGTTTTGTAGGGAGAAATTCTACATTGTGATAATAAAGAAAAACAATTGTAACTTGCATCCTTTCATAAGAGAAATAATTGCTCTCATAATCACCCATCTCTGTAAATGAAGAGGGAATTCATAGGGCATTCAATTTGTAGATAAAGCATTAGTCAATATTAGTTTATATTCTGGCTGTTCACACACACTATATGGGCTTACATCTTTCTAAAGATAAATTAAAATACTTGCAGCATATACATGGATATAAAATACTATTAAAGTGAATATTCAATTCCACTAAGTATACAGTCCTGTCTGCCTGACTGTCTGACAGACCCTCCTATATTTCCTGTTGGATCAACAGCTGTTGTAATATTATTATTCTACATGATCTTCAATTTAACAAAGGATGATTCAGGAACTTATATTTCCTCTTTATTGATAGATAAGGAACTAAGGAAATGCAGCATCCAATATTAGAGTGTCGCTGTTGAATTTCAAGGTTGGTAATTGTGCAGAACTAATGTCCGTGGTTGGGGTGTGTGTGTGCGAGCTATGCATATGTGCTTATGCATTTTAATTTGAGGGATTTATGGTGACTGCTCACCTGTGTTTTCAGTATTTAAATATCTGCACAGATGGATCATCCGGGTGTTGCAGATGGTTTATTTGAATTGCATGTTTGGATCGTTAATGTGGTGTATAAACTTCAAGACCACGCCTTCTCTCTAGAATATCTGAATATTTATGGAATTAAATCTAGTTGTTTCCTCTAAATGCAATAATCTAGTTATCATTTTGAAAGCATTTCTATCAGAGATAATAAATAGTTTGCTTTATCTACTCTGCATATGTAACTGAACAGATGGAAATGTTCAACTGGTTTATATTTTGAAGCAACAACTTTCATGGGTGTTGAGGAAGATTTAGAAAAAGAAATTTCAATCAAGTTAAGTAAAGGAGAAGTAGATGTTGGTTTCCTTTTTCTATGGTGATTTAATTAAGATTTACCCAAATAATTAAGTCTTTCCATATCTCTATGATACTTTGACTTTATTGAATGATTTGCAGTGTTCAAAGACCACATTTAATTTTCCTTCCACATGTGTTTCTGGAAAAGCAATTTAGGAAAATATCTTTATCTTTGAACATAGTTCTAAGATGGTTTATTGCCAACCTGTTCTAGCAATGCTATAAAAAGCATTAAGATGGCATAAATTTCTCAGATTACATATTTAGCTGGTCTGTGGAGTAACAGAATGCTCACACTTGCATTGGAAATACTTATTAATTATTGACATAAAATGGTAGGCAGTGCAAAAGCTGAAATGCTTAAATGAATTTAGAAATATTACATTTTCCAAAACAAAATGCTAAAGTATTATTACACCATATGTTGAGATGATCATAGCATATAATGGAAAAATTTGAGAAAAAGTTTTGAACCTTCCTTTGTAAGACCTTCCTATAAGAAACAAATTAGTAGCTTGTTTCCTAGTTAATGGTCTAAAGGTCGATTTAATTTTGGTAGATTTCATTTACGGAAGATTTGACATATTTCAAACTGCTGTGTGATTTCCAGAAAGAACTGAATATGGAATAGAGAGTCTCAATCATCTCAGAAAAACAAGAAAACAATTATGGACTAATTCTCCTTAATAGTTATACATAAAGCATTCAAAAATGAGCAGACGGGAATCTAATTTGTTTTTCTAATTATTATAATTAACCAGGGAACGTTTTAAGTGTTTTCTTTTAAGTTTACAAATAAATGTGTGTCTCTTCTTCTCTTCAGAGTTTGTTGAGGTGTGGTGCTTATTGTAGGACTGTGCAGGACAGCCTTTAGCATACTTCTGCATGTCAGCTAAATATCACTGACAGAAGGGTCACATTATTAAGAATATGATAACATTCCGACTTGGTACATGCCTTTATATCTGTATATCACTTTTGCAAGACAATTAAAAACATCTCTCTTGAGAAGGAACTCAGATCAACTCAGGATGAAGTGAGAGAGAATACTCAAATGAAATAAATTTTTATTCCCCCATGTCATCTAAAATATGTTGTAAGCACTCCAGCAATCCCTGAGTGACCAAGAAAGCACAGAGTTGACTAATATTAACTGTGTGGCACCTTAGGAGCTCGAGTTATGCCGATGTCAGCTCTTAATTAGTGCAGCTCCACACTGTGAAGGAGATTTAAAAACAATGGGGCATCATTAGTGGACATTCATAGTACAATATTTTGCCAACTTACGAAATGTCTGTTTATGAGCCATCCACAGGGTCCCACTAAAAAGAAAGCAATTTCTTAACTCCTTTGGTAGTCTGTGAAGTAAAACTTCAGCCGCAGGCACCATCTTATAAAAAGAAATGGAGAGAAAACATAAGATGCATGCCTACTCGTGGACAGATCTGTGATTGCTGGTAAGCCGGCCATAGTGTAGAGCAGACTAAGTCACTGCCAGTTCAGGTGAGGATTCTGTTCTGGACTGGCAATTTGAAGCCTGCCAACTACCTTGCTTAAGAAGGTGAGTGTTTAATGTTGCCAAATATTTGATTTATGGGGGTTTCAGATTAATTTCAAGAGGAATTACGAAGTGAATGACTTTAAAAAAATCACAGTCGCGTGTGCTGAGAGCAACCCATGCAGAGGTTCACAATGTTGGATAGCTGGAGTCAGTGATCCCTACTGTGATGTGATCTTCCATTTTTCTTAGCTGTTTATTTTAACTGTACTTACAAAGCACAACATATCTGCCTTGAGAAGGAACTGCAGGTATGAACAGGAGACTGCGTGTACATGTAGATGCTACTTATTGTACAAAAATTAAGATATGATCTGTCATCTCTATAGGTGATGCAGAAAACAATTTATATAGTAGAATTGAAAATGTAAAGGCAGTGGCACTTTTATTGGATAACATGGAAGCTCCTTATGACTTATTGTAATAACAATGTCACTCTTCCCCATGGAATATGCACAGTGCTCACATCAGGGATTTTAGTAGTACTCTTTCCTTCCCATATTATGACTGTCTGTAAGATGATTAACTGTAAATAATATTGCTACTATTATATTTTTACAGGATTTACATTATTCATCATATGCATGGTTGTATTGAAATAGAGTCCTTTTGTAAATAAAAGAATGAACATTTATACTAAAATGAAATAATTATCATCAGTTACAAAATATAAAGTGTTTAGAATTAAATTAATTTCCTTTAGCTTGTTCTTCATCTATTGGATTGTTCTCAAGCTCGAGAACATAAAAGAGAATCATATACTAACTTCTACATTTGACATGAAATATGGATAATTAATCTTAATGTCTGTTTGAATGAATAGGTATATTTTTCAAGGTGCATTTAAATGACATAAAACTGGATAGCTGACTCACATTCAGATTTATCAAACTCTAAACATGAATTTATCTAATCTAATCTATATACAGATATATACATATTTATTAATATAAATATATGTATTTAGGAATAGAATAAACTATTGTATAAAATACTGGTATCTCTTATTCTTACATTATTTAGTTTCTTTTGAAATATTTGATATTCATGTATCATTGTTCCTGTCATCATAAATTATAAATGTATGTATTATATAGACGTAGGTATAAGTTAGGAATTCTACAAGGTTTCCTAACCTCCCTCACACACACAGTCCATTAATAAAGAACATATACCTATTAAATATTTTCTGTGAAATTGATAGTTTAAGGTTGTTATATACTCCACAGCTAGGATTTTTTTAAAGCTTTCACAATGCATAAATCTTGAAAGGACATGTCAACTTCTTAGACTCCAGTATTCATGGAGTTATAGATATTTACATCTCTTAATTTTTTCTTGGGAGATCTTAAATGATGGATTATTTAATATCCATTATGCAAAGCAAGTCACCCTGTTCTAACATTCACCTGTCCATCATGCTCACTTTCAACTTTATTCTTACATAAGAAAAAAGAAATCAGTTTAGCAGGGCATCTTCTATAGCAAGCAGCCTAACCATAACTTTTGTGATCATCCTTAGTCCTGGAGATGCATCTGTGCCTCGACTAGACATTTCCCAATAAATCAAATATCCACACTTTGTAAAACAAATGGGGCTTTACAAAATCAGGTAAATTTTTTATACAGCATCAAACAGATCAGAGAAAAATAAAGTACATCACAGTGAAAATAAAAGAATATTTTATTAATTAGATATGCTTTCAAACAGGGTGGAGAAGAGGGTTATCTGTTAATTGATCTGCATTGCACCAGGGAAATGTAGAGAAGAATATCATGTTTATGCAGCTGAGTGGTTGACATTACTCTTTTAAAAGTGAGAATAATTGAGATAAGGAAGAAAACATGGAGAGGAGCTTAGACCACATTCCATAGATGAGGAGACCATGAATCACCACTAGATAGAACAGAATACTGGCTCGGTAAAATAGTAGTAAACTGTTTTATTGGATATATTTTTATTTACATTTCACATGTTATCCCTTCTCCTTTTCCCCCCTCTGGAAACCCCCATCTTTTCCCCCTCTCCCTGTTTCTGTGAGGGTGCTCCCCCACCCACAATCCCATTCCTGCCCACCCACCTTGTATTCCCCTACACTGGGGTATCGAGCATTCACAGGACCAAGGACCTTTCTTCCCATTGATGCCACACAATACCATCCTCTGCTACATATGTGATTGGAGCCATAGATCCCTCCATGTATACTCTTTGGTTGTTGGTTTAGTCCCTGGATGCTCTTGAGTGTTTGATTGGTTGATATTGTTGTTCTTCCTATGGGGTTGCAAATTCCTTCAGTTCCTTTAGTCCTTTCTCTAACTCCCAGTGCTAAGTTCAATGGTTGGCCGTGGGCATCCACCTGTTTGCCAGGCTCTGGCAGAACCTCTCAGGAGACAGCTATATCAGTCTCTATCAACAAGCACTTGGCATCTGCAATAGTGTCTGGTTTTGGTGCCTGTATATGGGATGGATCCCCAGGTAAGATGTGGGAGAAGACAGGGATGATACACAGAGGGTAAGGAATTTAAACAGAGGCATAAAGCAATGGGTGATGAGGAACTGGGTGTAGCCACCAGCAAGTCCCAGATGCCAGGAATGCAAGAGTCTCCCAGAGCACAACAGGCATGAGATTAGCTGAAATGTCCAATAAAGGGGAGAGAGAACCTTTAGAGACCATATCCAGAGGTTAGGCAAGGCCCTCTGTTGAGGGATGGGGCCACCCAATCATCTCCAAATTTTTACCCAGAATCTCTCCCGTCTAAAGGAAATAGGGAGGCAAAGTGTGGAGCAGAGACTGAAGTAAAGACCATTAAGAGGAGTAAACTTTAACGTTAAAGTAAAATTGAAGAAACAGAGATGTTTCCTCTGCAGACAAGAGATGTTACTGTTGTTAATGTTGAAAAAACATGAAATGGGCTCTGGCAGAGGAATTGCCTTTTATTTGTAGCACCTGTACTCAGCAGTTGACAGCTGCCTGTCGATCCAATTTCGGTGACATCCAATGCTTCTGCCTTCTATCAACACTCGCACACTTGAACTCAAGTATATACAACTAAAAATAATAGAAATAGTCTTTAAAATTCATGGAGAACTTTGACATGTGAAGTGGAGCTCCTGAAGAAACTATTATTGAATGGCTTCCGACTAGTTGGGAGAGAGAATTGCAGTAACACTTTTCTGTCATTGCCAGTAGTTCCCAAGGTGATGAGAAACTCCTAGGAATAACATGTAGAAACTCCTTCAGCTGTTAGCTCTGTTCTTGAGAAAGTTCAACATTATCCTCTCCATTTGCTTATCAAATATATTTATAAATATAACAAGCAGATTATTCTTTCATATAAAACAAAAGGCCTTACATGAAAATTATCAGACTACAACATATTATATGCTATACCTGTCCCCAAAATAGACCCTATTTTGAAAGTAATTCTAATTTTTCTACACTTGATTTAGTTCCCAAATAAAGGCATGGACATCTGGCATTTATTTAAAAATATTTGCATTATACCCAATAACATGCCACATTACCTGCCCTCAGTCTTTCCCTGGCTGATCCTGCCCCATCCTGTGTCATAGTAACTCTTTCTCTCATGAATCTCTTGTGGGTCCCCAGTTGCCACTTGCTTGGCTGATCAACTCTTTATTAACTAATAAGAGGTAAAACAATTTTTACATTAAAACTTCCAAATTACTTGCACCTCTATTGAACAGAGTATACGTCATTAAGAAACTAGTAGTTGTTTCTTCGAGGGCTGCTCTTTACTGAAGGGAAAGGGAAGAGCAGTGGATTGGGAGGAGAGAGGAGATAGAAGAGAGCTGGGAGAGAGGAGTGGAGGTAGAGGAAACCGTGGCCAGGATATATTGTATGAAGGATCAGTTTTCATGGGGGGGGGAGAAAGAGAGAGAGAGAGAGAGACAGAGACAGAGAGAGAGACAGAGACAGAGAGAGAGACAGAGACAGAGAGAGACAGAGAAAGAAAGAAAATTAAGAGAGAGAAAGAAAGGGGGAGAGACAGCAGTGGGGGAGGGAAAAAGGAGGGAAAGAAAGAAAGAAAGAAAGAAAGAAAGAAAGAAAGAAAGAAAGAAAGAAAGAAAGGAAGAAAGATAGATAAAGAGAGAGGTCATTCATTAATCTATCTTTGCTTTGTTACCAGTTTGTTTTTGGATAAATAACTTCAATTTAATTCTATTTAATTTAATTCTATTTAATTTAATTCTATTTAAACATAATTTAACACTTGATACTATTCAAATTCAGTTATATCAACCAATATAACATTGCCTCCAACATTGTTAAGATTTTGAAGACAGGAATAGTTGAAACTATTGAAAGCAATAGTTTAGTCAAATCTCTAAATAGGCCTAGATTTTTAGCTATCTAGGATGAGTACATCCAAACAAGATAGAATGTGTATAACTAATTATCTTAAGTAACCTACTATTATAACTCCCAAGCTGGAGATACAAAGAGGCTAATTGCATGCTATAAATCAAATCTTGAGAAGCTATTTCTTCTTGTCTCAGAGTGCTTATATTCCGCATGTTAAAATATTCTTATCAAAATCCCCAAACCATATGATGTAGTTTCACATATACTGTGTCCAGACCATCTTAATCAGTTGGTCTAGAATGGCTTTTCATGTATTAGAACCTCCACCACAGAGGAATTCTTTCTCAAGTAGATTCTAATCCTACCAGCAGGGTCCTCGAAAAGTATGAAATTTGTCAGTAGTGTATTAATGACACAGTTGACTGTTTTTATTTGAATCCATAATGACTCCCAATAGGGCTAAGTTTTGAAATTTTTACTCTGGCTTATGACACTGTTTTATAATCTATGAATCCTTTAGATGATTGCCTTTGTTGAGGATAATAGCTCTTGGAAGGTCACGCTGTCAAAAATTATATTCTCCTCTTACTGAGGTCTATTTTCTACTTCCTGGCCAGACCTTATATGTTTATCTCCACCTTACAGCCTCATCCCCAAGAACAGTCTCTTTTTTTTTCTCCATGTTTTCTGCCTTTCTTGCTGTTTTTCATTTACATTTCAATTGTTATTCCCTTTCCTGGTTTCCCTGGACATAAGCCCCCTATCGCATTCCCCTCCTCTTCTTCTGTAAGGGTGTTCCAATCTTCAACCAACCCTCCTTCCCGCCCCCCAACATTTCCCTACACTGTGGAGACCAGCCTTGGCAGGACCAAGGGCTTCTCCTTCCATTGATGAACCAGAATAACTCCTTCCAAATCAAGGTCATCCTCTGCTACATATGCAGAAGGAGCCATGGTTTGGTCCATGTTAGTCTTTGGGTAGTGGTTTAGTCCCTGGGAACTCTGGTTGGTTGACATTGTTGTTTTCATGGGGCTGCAAGCCCCTTCGGATTTTTCAATCCTTTCTCTAATTCCTTCAACGGGGATCCCATTCTCAGTTCAATGGTTTGCTGTTAGCATTTGCCTCTGTACAGAGTTTCTCTTATTATGTCCTTCCTGTTGGGCCACAATTCGTGTGGACTCTGAAATCATTAGCCAAAAGAAATCTTTCCTCACTTAAATTGTTTCTCCCAGATGTATTGTCACAAGGATGGAAAAAATAACTGAATATATTAGGCTTGTATTAATACAAATATATGGTTGTGGGTAGCTGTAATTCCAGAATCTGAGGGGCAACAGCACAGAAGATCTAAAGTTGGGGGTCAGCCTTGGGTGCACAGTGAGTGCCACGCCAATATTAGCAACATAACTAATAGAGAGAATGCATCTCAAACAAAAATAGATTTATATTAATATACTGCCTAATACATAGAATAATGTAATTTGTCTTAATCACATCAGGAAGAGGTAGTCATTAGCAGTGATTCTGAGAAAGGATTAAAATCAGTTTTCCATAAGAATATCTGCTCCCAGCTTTGAGTTCCTAGGACAGGAATTTCATATCCTGCCTTTTATCAGCACGCCCATAGTTCTGGTGTTTATTTGTATAAGTTACTGTTACCTCACTATTCTGAAAGTGGTGTTCCTCTCCTGTTTATATATCAGGTAATGACTAATCAAATACTTAATGAACCAGGATAACCACTTCCAAATCAAGACAAATGAGAATGAATAATGTTCACAGACTGGTTTTAGTGTGTGTGTGTGTGTGTGTGTGTGTGTGTGTGTGTGTGTGTGTGTGTGTGTGCGCGCGCGCGCGCGCGCGTGCATGCGCTGGTATGCGATTCTTTAAACATTCATTAAGCTTGGTGTTATAATAAATGGTTAGAAAATTTGAGTGTAACTCTTTTTACACTCAAAAGACTAATAAGCTGCATTTTTCTTAATTCTCTACTATATATTTCAGAGCTCTTTGAACTTTATAAGAAAAATATTTAGAGAATGTGTTGATACTGATAATATTCTTAAATTTCAAGAGGTGAATATAATTATAGAAAATATGACAAAGTTGAAGTCTTTGAGGGACAGGATCTTAACTCTTTGACAAAACAAAAAGATACAAAGGTAAACAAAATTTCTAAATCCAAGGCATACATGACCTTAGTGCATCTCGTTTAACTTTATTTAAGTCTAACTGGATGCTTTGCTCTGAAAAGATACCATGAACAAAACAGCGCTTAAAAAGAAAGCATTTTTTATCTTTTTTTTTTCGGGGCTGGGGACCGAACCCAGGACCTTGTGCTTCCTAGGCAAGCGCTCTACCACTGAGCCAAATCCCCAACCCCCCCAAATGCCTCTCAAATAGCAAACATTCAAATGACTAACTATCTTTTTTCGAATATCTCAAAATCTCTTGTTGAGGCTTTCCTTATTTAAGATGGTTGGTAATCATTTTATTTCATTTTAAAGAAATTTTGTCTTACACTCATTTTTTTATACTAGCTTAACTCTCAATTGTAGGATTTCAATGTTTGTAGCAGAGCAGCATAACCTTGTCGTACCCCCTTTGGGGCTGGAGACCACAATCAGAATGCATTTCAACATTTGCTGTTGTGTTCCATAAATTTATGTCAAGGCCCTACAATTCTCTCGTCTGACTTCTTGATCTGTAACAGCTTCCAAGATTGCTGCTTCTGTTATTATGTCAAAGGCTTTTCAAGGAACATAAATGGTACGCACAATGGCTGAGAAAACCGGTTCAGCTTCTCCATTTACAGATTTATGGACTGAAGAGTGCAGAGAATAAAACATCTTTTCAATGCCACTCTATCCTTTGGTTTGATTCACTATCCAGATGACTACCTAGTTAAAATTCAGAGAAATAAAATGCCCATAGGCGTATGATTAACACTTTATTTGCTTCCTGAGCCTCGAGGTTGCCTTTAACTCATTCTGGTTTGTACCAAGATTTTACAACTGATTTAAAATTAACCTTGAGGTCTGTAACTTCTAGTGGGACTTTTTTGAAAGGTATAATCATTCTTTCAGTTTGCCATCTCCCCTCATGATAACTATTCATAGAGATTAATATGATTTCTATAAGCAAGTAGTAATTAATATTTCCTATAAAATAAATTCTCACAAAATGAGGGTTTTTTATATAAAATATCAATTCAATACAATTATTACTGAAAATTGAAAGTGTCAAATCTTTTCCTTCAACTTAAAAGTGTCTGGAATTTACATCAATAAAGTAGGACATGAAGAAACAATAAAAAGATTTTAGCTCATAAGTTTCCAGTTGCAGGGGTAATAGCAAGCTTAACGGTTTCACTTGGGAAAACACCCATTAGGGCAAGAGGTAGTTTGAGTAAGTGGGGCATGAGAGAGGCAAGGGATCTCAGGAATCTGGTCACCAGTAGGGCTGTAGTTAGTATGCATGGGTTGCCGTGTGATACCCACTGCAAGTCTTGCTATTCAAGGGCTGCCATCTACTCCTGGGTGGTTTAGGATTGTTGACTAGACTAACCCAAACATGAGACCCATGGAAAACTGGAGGAAGGACTACACTGAGATCAATGAAAGTTTGGTTTGGCCGATTTGCATGTTAATAGCAAAGGAGATTTGTTTGCTAAGTACAGGAATATGACTATGACGTGACTAACAAAGGCTGTATTCAAGGATCTGTGAAATGCCATTGACAAACTACAGTGTAATAAGTAATATAGCTCTAGAGTGGTAAACACTCTAACAAAGGCTGTAAACACTCTAACAAAGGCTATATTCAAGGATCTGTGAAATGCCATTGACAAACTACAGTGTAATAAGTAATATAGCTCTAGAGTGGTAAACACTCTAACAAAGGCTGTAAACACTCTAACAAAGGCTGTATTCAAGGATCTGTGAAATGCCATTGACAAACTACAGTGTAATAAGTAATATAGCCCTAGAGTGGTAAACACTCTGCAATTAATGCCAACAACATCTCCAGATGATTTCTGTTTATTTATTTATTTAATGTTTATGTACACTGTATACTGTATCTGTCTTCAGACATACATACCAGAAGAGGGCATCAGATCTTTTTAAAGGTGGTTATGAACTACAATGTGGTGGCTAGGAATTGAACTCAGGACCTCTAGCTAGTCAGTGCTCTTAACTGCTAATCTCTCCAGCCCTGCAAATAATCTTTAAGGTTGTTACTTAAAATGGGATTCCCAATCTGTCATAGTGACCACTGATTACAGGACCAGTACAAGAAATAGTAAGGTGCTTAGTTTCTTGTGCATAAACTATAAATTTAAGAAGACAATTAAATCTAAGTAATGCACTACCTGACCCACCAAAAAAGTCCAAAGGAAAATAGAACTAGAAAAACAATTAGTTTTTTTACACTTCTTTATAACACATATTCATTAATTTTCTCAATCACATACCAAGTCATATGTGAAGTTCTTTCATATAAAGTTTTTGTTTTCATTCTTGTTATGCACACAAGTTTGTGTATGCTAAACTGTTTGGAAAAGACCATGTTCAAGGACATGAGAAACTTGTCTGAATCATTCTCTTGGAGAATGCCAATGAAAGCCACATCTACTATTTCACTTCTTCTCTTTATCCTTTCATCCTGTGATATATTGGCAAGGACTTAGTATTCATGGTTTTTTTCACAGCTGGAAAAGTTACCATAAGATTATGTTTTACTGGCATCTAGAAGCTTATAGAAGTGAAGTACTTTGGAACATTTTTCCTCACTACTATCCTATCATTTCCAGACAGACCAGAATCTACTTTGATTGTTTATTTACTCATATTATCAGCCATTGTGTTGTGACACGAGGGAGAGGAACACTGGATGAAGAATAACCTCAGAATCAAGAGGGCCTAGGAAAGACACATCTGCAGTGTTACTCCTCAGGCGAGCCACCAAGTCTCTACCTTCTATGATTTCACTGAGTTCTGTGGACAAGGTTGGGCAGTGAGACTCTGAGAAGGGTTACAGGTGGGTACAAGAGCTGTGCACAAAGAAACTAGATTCTGTCATAGATTAAGTAAGATGAGGATACTGGAGCTCTACAAACACTACATCTGAGATGAGAAGCACTGCTATGTCTAATGAAGAGAGTCCACGGCTACACTTGAATCCCAGTTATCTGTGAGGTTCATTACAATTCTTGGTTTCTTAAGCATGCTTGGCCCACTTCAGAGTAATCTTCCACTTTAGAAGTAGCAGGGATGGAATAGTCATGGGGTTAGTCATGTGAGGGATAGAAAGTACTTAGGTTGAAAATGAGTAAGAATGAGTTTACAAGTATTCACAAGAGAGTTCAAGGGATCTTTTATACAAAGGTATAGTGTAGAAAAGTCACATTCAGAGTGGCTAAACAACTTAGAAAAAGAAATTGTGGTAGGTCATTTGTTGACAAGTTAAACATAATGACAGATTAATCCAGATCGAAGAAAATAGAAGTGGACTGACAATCAACATTGTTATTTAAACAGTGTGGCTTTTAATCCTGAATTTTAACCTTTATTGACTTTAGTTCAAAACATTATTTCTTCGCCATATTTTAAAATTTATTTCTTTCATATTTTAAGATCATATCCCTCCCCTCTTTCTCTCTCTCAAAACCCACATATCTTTTACTGCTTTTTCAAATCAAAAGCCTCTTTTTAAAATTACTTTTTGGTATTTGACACTTGCAGAAGTTTGGGGCAAAAGAGAATCAAAGAAAACCAGGCTTTCAGGCTTCTAAAGGTCTTGTTGATGGTTTATAAAAGACTTTGGATAACCATTGCAGTTCCTGTTGTCTGGTGTTTAAGGTGTTGAGGCAGTCATGCAAAGGGTTCAGATAATTTAAGGGTTGGTAGTATTTCTAATTACACTCTTTTTATCCTTCTCTGATACTGTCAAACAACCAGCTATGATTTGGAGTCTTATCTAAATGAAATATCAATATAAGAAAAACATCATAGATAGATAAATCAATTGATCATTTGATAGATAGATGGAGGCATAGTCATAAGTATAAATTTAGGTATAGATATAGATGTTATACTTTATTATGTTTAATAATTTTATTAATTTGTGTTATCCTTCTGTCACTGTTGCCATCTGCAATTTTTATGTCACTGTGTCTGTATTTCCTTGCCATTTGGAGTTAGGTAATCTAAGCTGGATTCTTAATTTTCTCTTTGTTTATGCCTATAATCAGTAATTGTTTTCATTAATGATTTGACGAAATGTGGGAAAATTCATGTGCACCATAAAACTTCTAGCCTCTTGTCAGGAGATCCTATCCCAGTGGTGATAATGAAGAATTTAGTATGTTGTTGACCACTGATTAAAAGATATCTGAAGATACACGAAGCATTGTTATCTCAACATGTATATATAGAAATGAATTCAGAATTATGAAGATGCAACTCTAAAACATGCCTATTGCATTAGATTTAAGTTTGATTTAATGCTTAGTACTATGATTCAATTTTCTGGGTATTATTGCCTTATGATATTTTAATTTCTTAAGATGTGTCTTTTGACATAATCTTTCACATGAGACAAACAACTAAGTACAAATGATACTGTGTGCATATTTGGATAATTATAGTCTTTTCTGAACTCTTTATGCCATTTTTCATTCATTTTCCAAGAAATATATTTTAACAAAAATTTAAAATCATAGCTTTCACATTTATTCATATATTAGATATTTGCCACAGTGTTCTATAAATTTTTGTTCACAGTTCTTTCCCTATGCCTTAGGTTTTAGCCAGAAACCTTTTAAAATTCATCATTAATCTGGTGATGCATATTGGTTTTCACCCTGTTGATCCTCTTCAGTTTTATTCTGTCTTATGTTTAATTTTACTTTGTCAGGATACTTGATTTTATAGTGTTCTTTTTCCAAATAATATTTTAGGAGTAAGTTTCATGAAAATGAAATTTCAAGAATTCAGGAATTTAATGCTATATGCTTTGAAAATAGTACACAACTTCAAGTAGAAATTATCAAAAACAGTAATGTGTCATCCTATGGGATTGTAGCATGCATCTTTCCAGACTATATCATCCTTAGCTAAGTAAAACTCTGAATTCTACCAAAGTGGGATAGTCTTATGTGTTCTTGAATTTCATATACATGGAACCACCATGGAATAAAATTTTGGTAAAGATCTTTTCCCAATCTGTTGGTTGCCATTTTGTCCTAATGACAGGGTCCTTTGCCTAGAGAAGCTTTAAAATTTTATGAGGTCCAATTTGTTGATTCTTGATCTTGGAGCATAACCCATTGGTGTTCAGTTCAAGACATTTTCCCCAGTGCCCATGTGTTCAAGGCTCTTCCTTGTATTCTTCTATTGGTTTGAGTGTATCTGTTTTCCGTGGAGGAGATCCTTGATCCACATGGACTTGAGCTTTATACAAGGCAATAAGAATGAATTGATTTTCATTTTTCTACATGCTGACCTCCAATTGAACCACCACCATTTGCTGAAAATGTTATCTTTTTTCCATTGGATGGTTTTAGTTTCTTTATCAAAGATGAAGTGACCATAGGACTGTGGGTTCACTTCTGTGTCTTCAATTCTTTTCCATTGATCTACTTACCTGTCTCTGTACCAATCCCATAAAGTGTTTTTTAATTTTTTATTAGGTATATTTCTTCACTTACATTTCAAAGGTTATTCCCCTTCATGGTTTCCTGTCTATAAGCCCCCATTCCTTCTCCCTCCCCCTCCCCCATACAGGTATTCCCCCTATACATTCCCCTTATTGCTTCCCCATATTCCCCTACACTGGGGGTCCAACCTTGGCAAGACTAAGGGCTTTCTCTTCCACTGGTGCCCCAACAAGGCTATTCTCTGCTACATATGCAGTTGGAGCCCTGGGTCAGTCCATGTGTAGTCTTTCATAGTGGTTTAATCCCCGGAAGCTCTGATTGATTGGCATTGTTGTTTTTATGGGGTTGCAAGTTCCTTCAACTCTTTCAATACTTCCTTTAATTCCCACCCAAGGGGGTCCTATTCTCAGTTCAGTGGTTTGCTGCTAGCATTAACCTCTGTATTGTACATGCTCTGGATGTGTCTCTCAGGAGAGATCTATATATAGTCCCTTTCAGCATGCATTTTTTAGCTTCATCAATCTTATCTAGTTTTGGTGGATATATATATATGGGCCACATGTGGGTCAGGCTCTGAATGGCCATCCTTGAGTCGCTGCTCTAAACTTTGCATCCATATCCCCTCCTACGGATATTTTCCCCCTCCCATACAGTTTTTAATCACATTTGCTCTGTAAAACAATTTGAGGTCAGAGATGGTTATTCCCCAGAAGTTCTTTATTGTTAATGATAGTTTTTGATATCCTGGGATGTTTTTAGTCCAAATGAATTTGCAAATTGCTCTTTCTGACTCTATGAAGAATTGAGTTGGAATTTTGATGGGGATTGCATTGAATTTGTATGTAGATTGTTTTTGGCAAGGTGGCTATTTTTACTATATTAATCCTGCCTATCCATGAGCATAGAAGATCTTTCCATCTTCTGAGATTTTCTTCACTTATTTCTTCAGAGACTTGAAGTTCTTGTCATACAGATCTTTCACATGCTTGGTTAGAGTCACACTGAGGTACTTTATAATATTTGTGAATGTTGTGAAAGCTATTATTTCCCTAATTTTTTCTCAGTCTGTTTATCCTTTGGGTAGAGGATGGTTACTGATTTGTTTGAGTTAATTTTATATCCAGACACTTTGCTGAGGTTGTTTATCAGGCTTAGGAGTCTGGTAGAATTTGTGGGGTCAATTAAGTGTACTATCATCCGATATAGGGCTAATATACAATATATACAAAGAACTCACGAAGTTAGATTCCAGAGAAACAAATAACCCTATTAAAAATGAGATACAGAGCTAAACAAAGAATTCTCAACTGAGGGATACTGAATGGTAGAGAAGCATCTAAAGAAAGGTTCAAGATCCTTAGTCATCAGAGAAATGTAAATCAAAACAACCCTGAGATTCCACCTCACACCAGCCAGAATGGCTAAGATAAAAGAACTCCTGAAAAAAAGATGCTGGCAGGGATGTAGAGAAAGAGGAACACTGATGGTGGAATTGCAAGCTGGTACAACCACTCTGGAAATCAGTTTGGAGGTTCATCCAAAAATTGGACATAGTACTACCTGAAGACTCAACTATATTATTCCTGGACATATTCCCAAAAGATAATCCAACATATAACAAGGACACATGCTCCACTATGTTCATAACAGCCTTATTTATAATGGCCAGAAGCTGGAAAGAACCCAAATGTCCCTCAACAGAGGAATGGATACAGAAAATGTGGTACATCTACACAATGAAGTACCACTGAGCTACTATAAACAATGACTTCATGAAATTCATAGGCAAATGGATGGATCTAGAAAATATCATCCTGAGTGAGGTAACCGAATCATAAAAAGCACACATGGTATGCTCACTCAACTCACTGAGAAGTGGATATTAGCCCAAAAGCTTGGATTACCCAAGATACAATCCATAGACCATATGAAGCTCAAGAATTAGGATGGCCAAAGTGGGAATGTCTCAGGCCTTCTCAGAAGGGAGAACAAAAATGTTCATAGAAAGAGATAGGGAGAGAAAGTTTGGAGCAGAGACTGAAGGAAAAGTCATCCAGAGACTGCCCCAACTAGTATCCAGCCCATATACATACAGTCACCAAACCCAGACAATGTTGTTGATGTCAAGAAGGGCAAGCTGACAGGAGTCTGATATAGCTGTCTCTTAGAGGATCTGCCAGATCATGATAAATACAGAGGCAGACTGCTCTCTGGCAGTCACTGAACTGAGAACGGGGTCCCCTTTGGACAAGTTGGAGAAAGGATTGAAGGAGTTAAGAGGTTTGCAACCTCATAAGAACAACAGTGTCAAACAACCGGAGTTCCCAGGGACTAAACCACTACCCAAAGACTACACATAGACAGACCCACGGCTTCAACTGCATATGTAGCAGAGGATAGCCTGTTAGGCGCCAATGGGAGGAAAAGCCCTTGGTCCTGCCAAGGCTTAACACCTCAGTGTAGGGGAATATTAGGGCGTGGAGGCAAGAATGGGTGGATGGGTTGGTAGTAAAACACCCCGATAGAAGAAGGGGGAAGTGAGATGGGATAGGGGGTTTAAGGACTGGGAACCAGGAAAGGAGATAACAGTTGAAATGTAAATAAATAAAAAAATCCAGTAAAAAATTTAAAAAAAAGAAATCAATTTTTGACAGGGTGTCTGTGTGTAAAGTTTTACTTGCTGGTTGTGATTTTGTCTTATGGATATAACTAACTGTTGATTCACATTTTAATAGAAATATGAAACTTTCTGGTTGTCAACTTTTGTGAATAAATACAAAATAAATATTCTTGATCCTCTGTCATTTGCGAGTAAATACTTTTCCCTATGTTGGAGAAATGCTCAATGAAAACACTGTTTATCATGAGAAAGAGATAACTTAATTATATAAGACACTGCTGATTTTCTTTCTTCAAATGTCTCTATGAGCTCATACGTGCCTCGCTTAGATTATTCAGATGGTCTGGTTCTCCTGGTGACCTCCATTACCTCTAGCTCCTACAATCTTTCCATCTCCCCCTCAGCCGGATTCTCTAAAGTCTACAGCTCCTCTTTCTACCCCATGCTTTCTAGTGTCTACAGGTGTTCACTGCCGCTGTGTTCATGATTACATTCATACTGTTAATTTTTAAACTGGAAACAATTCCCATCCTATTAAGTATAAGTCACTGGATTATCTAAATTTTTGACAAGGTATTGTTCTATGAACAGCATAAACTCATAGTAACTGAATTCTTATTTCTGCTATATTTAATATTTGAAACCTGAAAACATATTAAAGACAATATATGCACACATGTTCACACTTATGTTCATTCCCAATTCTATGCACTAGGTGCCTTTTGTCTTTTCTACTTCCATTAGAATGAATTTTTTTCAGTTATGTTATTCGGTTGAATCGTTTATATTCTATTTGTCGGTAGAGCATTTTCTCAGTTGGAATTTAGTCATGATGCAGTAGCAAAGAATTAAAAAGAACAAAACCAGTTTACTGACACAAGTACAGTCTCAAACACAGAACAGGAGAAGAAAATAGTAATAGTAGATCTAGATCATGCGTCATACCCCCAAATAAATTTCACATGATGATGATGATGATGATAATAATAATACGTTCCATAATATTTCCATGTTCCAAATCCAAACTTCATTTTTATAATTGAAATATTTGAAAAAGAAAAATGTATTAGATTATTTATACATTTTTTTCTCAGCATGGTTTCTTTTCAGGTTTCGAATTTTTGTTCCCAGGTAGCAGCAGTACAGGACAAATGTTCAGGGTTAAACACCGATGTTCATTTGGACACCACATATTCAACCTAGAATTAATATGAAACTTCTAAAAAACCTATCATACAATAAAACTTACCTGAAATATTGTTATTTCAAGATTTCATTAACTTTAGGCAATTTTCTTTAATACCAAAAGTGTGAATAAAATATTCATTGCAGCAGGCCATTTATTTTTTAATAGAGTTGGAATGTGTTACCCTCCTATCACACTTTCAGTGACCTCTGTGCTGCTATAAATGCAACCAACTAGAGGTAACAGAAGAAAGAGCGGCAAGAGTATACTTGGCTGTGTGTTTTAGAAATCTCATTGCTTCATTATGCTGTATTTCACTTTGGATCTTAATCCTACATAATATATTTACTATACATGTGATTGGGAAATGGATTTGAATGTATATGATTTAGATTGCACACATAGGTATATAACTATATATAACTATATATAACTATATATATAACTATATATAGTGTATATGTATTTATATGCACATATAAATATCCTCATGAATATGTAATAAAACAGATATGAAAATGTAGGTGTTATAAGTATGTTTCTTCTAAATAACTTTTCACATATTTGAAGGCAATGAATGTCTAAGTAGAAATTTCTGGTTATATGTCCTCTTCTATCAGAACTTTAAAAGTATTATTGTTCATTCATAAACTCATTAAGTGTTTTAGTGCTGTGTTTTCATGGGTTCACGATATAGTTATACATAGAAGAATTAAATTTAGGCTGGTGTGTGTGTGTGTGTGTGTGTGTGTGTGCGTGTGTGTGCTTGCATATGTGCATGTGCAAATACATATGTGTGTATGTTATTTGTTATTGTTTATGCCGAATCAGTTGATTCAAATGCTCCCATTAGCTGGCTACAGTGATTATATCACTCTCATACATGCTCATGTTTTCAATAATCTTCATGCATTATTACCTCATTAAATTTTTTTTAGTGTTGGTTGTTGAAATATAACATATTGGGGTCAGCAAACAATGAAGAGAAAGAAAAGTAAAAAGATTCTCTACTTATTTCCTCTTTCATTGTGCATTTCCACTTTTTATAGCTCATGTAAGGAATAAAAAAAATTAAACATCTTGATATCATTTTGTGTATTATATTAGCTCAGGATGAGATATTTTAAAAAAATCATTAAGGGAACACTTACTCGGAAAGAAACTGTGATCTGATCAGCTCTTACTTTTGAAACTTCACACACTCCTCATGAATCCAGCGGGTAAAATAGACACAAAGGAAATTTTAATAAATTTGACTTTTATACTGTGATCAAGTCATTTCAATTATGTTCTTATTTCCAAGGGCATTCACACTTGCTGTACTCATTAAATTATATTAGTTCTGAAAGAGTCTTGTGAAAATGGAACAGGTTTTAGTTGTTAATCCATGAACATAAACATCTTTCATGTCCTTACTTGTATAAAGAATCCATAAGAACTCTATGGACCATCTGTCTGTCTTTCTATCAATTTACTACTTAACTTCTCATTTCAATATACCCCTATATCCTGTGCTCCCAAGATTCTCAGTAAAGACATCATAAGTAGCAAAGCGTTCTGAAACATATGCATAGAATGTTTTACTTTTATTTAACTAATATCTAGTAATGATCTTAGAATACTTAAGTATTTTATAATTGTACACCTAGCTTTTTACCAATTGCTTAGAAAAAAATCATTATTATTAAAGTATACTTTTAAAAGTTGTTCATCTATTTTTTAATAAACATAATTTATATTTATTTTATTTAATATCTTGCCAACGAGTCAAATTAAATTATATGTTTATTTTAATATGATAAGCAGAATAAACATATAAACCCAAATAATACCATTATTAAAATGTATGTGTTATACACCACACATGAAGAATGGTCAGAAGAATACAAAAGGGATGAGAGACAAGAAAGATAAAGACTAGAAAGGGTAAGAAGGAAGGAAGGGAAATGGATACTTCAGAGTGTATGGAAAAAGAAAAGTTAAGAGTCTGGAGTAAGGCGTAAGGGAGAGGAGAAGAGAGAGGTGAGGGGCATGTTCATAGTCTTCAATGGTTCTTCTACTAATATTCCTGGCAAGAATTTGCAATGTTCTCTTCATTTCACATTTTCACCAACTCATTAACTTCCATTATCTTGACAAGTCCATTTTGGCAGGTGCGAGGTGGTACCATATTCAGGTTTTAATTTCCATTTTTCCAAACGATTAGTACTGCTTAGCCTTTTTATATATTTACCGACTATATTTATATTGTATTTTTACAATGTTGAAATTGTTTGTTTGAGTGCTTTGCTCAGTTTTCAACCAGTACATTTGTATTCTCAGTGTTTTTGGTATAAACACATAATAGTATGTGACCCAGCTATTGCCTAAAATATTGAAGATCATTATGCTAAAGATATAGAGATATTTCCCACACTCCTTGCATCATGTTTATAAAAGCCAAGTGATAGAGTCAATCCTAATTGTAAAATGGAAACAGATAGTTCCTGAATGGATAATCAAATGCTATGTGTGTATATTATATAGTATTTTAGGGCTAAACTCCTGATACCAGGCAGCTGAGCCTGGAATACATCTTTTGTTTTATTTATTTTTTTATCTTTTTCATTTTTTTATACTCCAGATCTTGTTCCCCTCCTGGCCCACCCCCCTCCAACTGTTCCACATCTCATACCTCATCTCCCCTCACTGTCTCCACAAAGAGACCCTACTGACTCCACCAGACCTCTAAACTTCCTTGGGCCTCCAGTCACTTGAGGGTTAGGTTCATCTTCTCTGACTGAACCCAGACCCAGGAGTGCTCTACTGTATGTGTGTTGGAGGTCTCATCTCAGCTGGTGTACGCTGCCTGGTTGGTGTTCCAGTGTCTGAGAGATCTCAGGGTCCAAGTTAACTGAGACTGCTGGTTCTCCTACAGGGTTGCCCTCCTCTTCAACCTCCTCTAGTTTTTCCCTAATTCAACCAGATGCGTCAGCAGCTTCTGTTCATTGGTTGGGTGCACATATCTGCATCTGACTCTTTCAGTTGTTTGTGTGGGTCTTTGGGAGGGCAGTCATGATAGGTCTCTTTTTGTGAAGGCCCAATAGCCTCGGATATGGTATCAGGTCTTAGGGCCTCCCCTTGAGCTGGATCCCACTTTGGGCCTTTTTGCTCTACCTCCTTTTCCTTGAGCTCTTCTCCATTTCCTTCCCTGCAGTTCTTTCAGACAGGAAGAATTATGGGTCAGAGCTTTGACTGTGGAAGAGCAACCCCATGACTAACTTGATGCCCTGTCCTTCTGCTGGAGGTAGGGTCAATAAGTTCCCTCTCCCTGTGTTCATAGCAGAATACATCTTTTATAATGAACAATTAGAAAGAAGCATAAAGATATTATATTATCTCAGTTATATGTAAAATCTAAAAATATGTACAAATTGTAGTAACAGTCAAACAATAATCTCCAGTGTTAGGAATCAAGGAAAATTAGAAAAATATGACCAGCAAATAAAAAGTACCAGATTTTCTTAAAGGGAAAAGTCTAATAACACAGCATTAAAAACTACAGGTATTAAATGATTACAGTATTTGTGCTCACTATAAATAAATAAATTTTAGCTCAATTTCTTACTAAACAAAATAGCATATACCTGAGATGATATATATGCTAGTTTTTAATATAGCAATATTTTAAATTTTGTACATATCCCATTTTGTAATGTTGTGTACCATAAATAAACATAATCAAGTATTTTAAGAAGGCAAAGTACTGTAACTATCTAATATATACTGCTTCTGTCTTAAGATCGGAAATGCAAGTTATGCCTGGGGCTCATCACTCTAAGGAAGGAAGAGACGCATCAACAAATACTGTGTGCTCTCCTTGTCCAGAATCTGAAGCAATGGAATTCAGATAAGCAGAGTATGGAGGTGGTGAATAAAGGCTGAGATGGTGAGAAAAATAGTTCAACTTGGCTTGCAGAATCAGTCTTATGAGCTGTGAGTCTTGAAGTAGTGATTTGAGTTACAACAATACGCATTGAATGCATTGTGTACTTCAAACTAGCTAGGAGTAAAATTTCAAGGTTCTTGCAGTAGCGCCTAATGAGTATTTGAGAAGGGGGGAGTGTTAACCATCTTCACAACATTAATGTACCATGTGTTATCAATATTTATCTATATAGGTGTATGTATCTGTGTGTGTGTGTGTGTGTGTGTGTGTGTGTGTGTGTGTGTGTGTGTGTAGTTTCCTAAGGACCATCATGAAGGGTGGAGTGGATGTACAGGGAGAACATCAATGCAGAATGCAGGACTAATTGTTTAATAGTAAAAGATTTTGTAAGACTTGTTTGCTTGTTTGTTTGTTTGTTTGGATTGGAGAACTTTTAGTTAACATAGTGATTTCTGGGCATCAGTGTAACTATGGCGTATTAACCCCAACATACTTACTATGACCAGCCTATTAACAAATGACTGAAGTTATTATAGACCCTCAAATTGGAGGAAATTGCAGGTATACTGCAGCCAGTCAAGAGGTAGCCGGGACTTACAACAGATTATTAGAGGCAAACTGTAAAAAGGCAGACTTTTTTTTTAATAATAGACACAAAGATTCGTTAGTGGATCTGGTGTGCAAACAAAATGCAATAAAGGTTCACAGAAAAGTGGAGAAAAATGAACTTGCTATCACCGAAGAATCTGAAGGTTGAAGTTTCAAGTAAAAGCAGGTTTTGAAATAAAAGTAAGATTCAAGACTTCTCATTTAGATATATAAAAATTGAATGGTAAATTGAATATTCATATGAAAATCTGTTGGGCAATTAGTAAAATGAATGTGGAATATTGAGGAAAAGACAAAATGAAAATACAAACTGTATTTAATCTTCACATTATAGGTAATGGAAGGAGTTGAAATTAGCAGAGAAATAAATGTCAATCAAAAGTTGTCATACGTCTGAAATTTGATATTATAAAACTATGATTAAGGAAATAAAAGTAAACTGACATTGGGATTTAGTAATCAAATGATAAGGAAAACTCCCAAGTAGCAGAAATACCTAAGGTTAGAAATAGCTATGTCTGTGAAAGAAACTGCATGAGGAGAACACTGAAGACACACCTCAGGAAACTAAGAATTAATGCTGGATATGGGCTTATCACTTTAAGAGGGGCACATGAGATCTTAAAGAACACTTTCAAAGATTTTAGTGGCATAAACCGATAAACATGGGTAGAAAAATAATTGCTGACATAGAAAATATAACCATGAATGGATTCATTTTGTTGAAGTCTAGCAAAACACCTTGATCTTGACACTTGATCAAGAACAGAAATTTATTCTCTCTGGTTCGGAAGCTCAGAAGTTTAGTCTCAACTTGCTAGCATCTTACCATTTCCTAGCACTATTCTCAGGTGGAGGATTTGGAGTTCCAAACGGGAAGTCAACTGTCTTTTGGGGCCACTTTTTTTCCTCACTGTTTGTTTGATTTTCTATGACTTGTTATTGTTTGTTTGCCTGTTTATTTTCCAAAAAGAGAGAAAGAAAGTAAAAGATAAGAAAGGAGGAAAGAAAGAAACAAAGAAACAAGGAAGCCAAGGGTAAAACAACGAAGCGAGGAAAGGGTATGGAATGGAATTGGGAGAGTAGGAAGGCATTAGTGGGGGTTGGGAGAGTGGTAATGAAGAGCAGACTATATTGTATATTGTATATTTTATATGGTATATTTTATTAAACTGATATTCTATATTGAAAAACAAAATTTTCAATTATAAACAGGGAGGAGGAATTTTTTGTCCTAACATTGCTGAAGGGCTGAAGAGAAAAATCCCATTTCCCCAATACTTCCCTCCTTTACCTCACCCTGCCCTTCCCTCTCCTCCTCCCTGTTGTGCGTCTTCTCCCTGCATCTCTTTTAATTGTTAGAGAGTGTCATAGCTCAGGATGGCTTGAACCATCTCTGTAACCTAGGATGACATTCGGTTCCCTGTACCAGTCAAGGGATGACTTTGCAAGGAGGCAGCATCATAATGACCGGCAAGTTCCTTTTTCCAGTAGCATCTATCCTTTTATAAAGGTGTTGCTCTAAGGGTTTCTATGCTTTCTGTTAGCCTCTGTTGCCCAAAACTATTCTTCTGAGGCTTAACTTTTCAATTCCTGAAGTTGAGAAGGATCCAGAATGCGCAGGCTATAACATATTTTCAAGATATTTTTCTATTACACAAAAGACTTGACATTTGTTTTGTAGTTAAGATAGTGACTGCTCCAGCGTTTCTGTATTATGTGGCCTTTGTTCTTTGTTAACTAAATGAATTCTTTGCTGCAAACAAGACAGAAAATAAGAAAGCACTCATATGGCTGAATTAACATGCATTATGCTTCTATAAAGTAGAGTATCAGGCTTCATCTATGAATTGGAGTTTGCCTATGTTTGTCTACAGAAGATAATTAAGGGACACTAACAACACCATGTTCAGAATACAGTAGGAAATTCATTAACTAGTAATAAGTTCTTGAAAGTGTTCCTTTAATAATGGAATATTGCTAGAATTACCTTTCTTCACTTTAATTATGTTATCAGTAATAAAGCTTATTTTCTTATAACTTACTTGCCATGATTTCGATGGTTATAATTCAAAAAATAATCCAATTATGTCAGTAACAGGTAGCTTAGAGCTTAACCATGAGCTTTATGTGGCCTGAGAAAGAGAACAAAATTATTATTTCTGTTAGTAATATTTGTTCTCTGTATTTCTTATGGTAATAGGCTTTTAAGTATTTGACTTTCTGTAAGTTATTTTTTGGCTGAATGGCACTTTTTGAGTGTATGCATTTTTATTAAAGATTAAGCATGCTGAGTGAAAGGAGCAAGTCAAAAGAAAGGGTGACAAAAAATGAGAAGGATCTTCTAAAAGTGTCCATTCCCTGCAATAGCATAAGTTGCTTTCCCAATCAACTCTTAGGTCATTGTTAATTATGGCTGGCAAAAGCTTCAAGACTATAATTCAAATGCAAATTTTTCATGATCGGAAATTCTGATCAAATTACATGGTTTCATAGAAAAGGTTAAAATAGCACAAATTACTTGGCTGTGTATACTACTTAATCACAAATTTCTGGACTTTTGTGTATAGCAATAGTTTAAACTTCATCATTTTATGGTTGTTTGGACTTTCTACCCATCTTTGTGGATTTTCTATCAATGTGCCAAATTCCTGAGACAGACAGGATGATTTGTAAAGAATAGGGATTTATTTGTTTCACAGTATTGGGAAGTTTGAGAGTGAGAAAGAGAGAGAGATCTTGTAGAGACCTTCATATTGCTTCATGTTATATGAGGAAGAGGAAGAACAAGTGACCATATAAGATCTAGAATGATGCCCAAGTCCATCTTTTTTCCCCAAGTACTCAACTATGCTGGTAATGACAAAAAATTTAAAAAATTAAAGTACCACTGTTTGTGCTGTGTGTGTGAATTCATTTGCACTCATCCATGTATAGTGTCTAGTGTTCCATTTTCTCATTCTATGCCTTATTGCTTTGAGACAGGGTTTCTCACTAAACCTAGACAAGGTTGGTTACAAGAGAGTCTTAGCAGTTATCCTGTCTTATACCCCATGGCACTGGGGTCACACGTCTGCTGGTGGTCAGGTACTAATTTTTAAATGAGTCCTTAGATTTCTTTGAAATTTTTTTTACAAAAGTTATTTTCATGGGCATTATTATTTCTGTTTTGTGTGTTTGGGTATTTGTCTGTGCATGATATATAGTATTACCTCATTCCCTCAGAGGTCAGAGAGGTTATTGGATCCTGGAAGCTGATAGGAGAGTTACAGATGGTTGTAAGAAACCAATGTTGGTGTTAGGAATCGAGCCTTAATGCATTACAATAATAATTACTGTTCTTACTACTAGGCATCTCTCAAGCCTACTGTACCCAGGACTTCAACTTTAAAATATAGTCAGCATGTTTATATTTTAAAGACATCAACATTTTATGTAGATACACATGCATATATATGCATATATATATATTACATATACTATTTAGTTTATGTTATCATAATAATTACTTAATTCCATAATTTAAAGTGATTAGGTAAATGTTAAAAGAGTCCTGTGACTGAACTCTATAGAGGTATAGAGGAGCAGTTATAAGTAACGTTGTGGTTAAAAGTTTCCTAAATGTTTCTAGAAAATAGATACAATATTTATTTTATCTTACAGAGATTATATATAATAAATGGAAATATTATAATCCAAGAATATCTACAGGATAATATTGTAAGATCTCAATTATAAAGTTTAATGAGTTATTGTTTAGTGTTCTACACTGTAAAAGAAAAATATAGCTTAATTTAAAACCCTAATAGACACTATTATTGATAAAACAGTCTTGAACAAACCCAAAACAACAATTGATATCTATTCAATATTGGAAGTTCTCGTGTTTATTTTCATATTATACAATATCAGTTTAATCATAAAATTGGAAGTTATAAAAAAATATAAAGGTACGAAGATTTCTTTTTATATTTTTATTAAAATATTTTTTCTCACACAGGAACTCTGGTTAATGTCTCCCCAGCCTTAACACTTCACAGATCCTCCGCACCTGCTTACCCACCCAGATCCACACTCTCTTGCTTTCTCATATTAGAAAACAAACAAGCATCAAAGAAAAACAACTAAAACGTTACAAATTAAGTAAAATAAAAATGATCAAACTTGAATAATACAAAAAAAACAGCAAAAGGCAGAAGAAGCACATATAACCACACTATTTAGGAACACAAAGATACCACAAAAAATCAAATTGAAAACCATGATATATAAGCAAAAGATCAATAAAGCAGAAACAAACAAACAAAAAAGGCCCAGACATAGCCTTATGTGACAAAATGTATTTTTAATGTTTGTGACACATAGCTCAAGACAACTTCCAAAAATATTTCAGACTGATCCCATAGTTAATGGTTATTACTTTCCTACTATACAGGATACCTTGAATTTGACCCTCGGCCACACAAAAAAAGTAAAAAATAAACAATAAAACCATGGTGAATAACAGAAGCAGAGCTTCTGGCCCTTGTATTTCTCTTTTCTTGGTTTTTCATTTACTTTCTGGTCTTCTTGCTACCTTTTTCACATCCAAGTTTATTCTCCTGTGCAACTGAATTCTAGGTTCAAGGATTACATTCTTACCATCTTCTAACAGAAGAAAATTGTGTGTTTGTTTGTGTGTGTGTGTGTGTGTGTGTGTGTGTGTGTATGTGTGTGTGTGTGTTACCTGATCATTGCTGAGAAAGTTCCTTTTATTTGATGGTTTTATGGTTAAGGTATGATTGAAATATTTCCTAGTTCCTTGTTTTTTACTTTCCCTTTTGTGTAATCTGTAAAACTAGATATATTCTCAAAGATAATAAATAGAATAAGTGCCCTTACTTAACTTTTTAATTGGGTTGTCAGTTTGATAAATATTTTGTGCATATGCATCCTTACATATATACAAATATATCTATATATCTATTCCCGTCCTTCATGTTTACAGTAATATGTATATAGATGTGTGTGTGTGTGTGTGTGTGTGTGTGTGTGTGTGTGTAGCAAATTTTCACAAACTCCCAGGTACATGGTTATATTGAAAAGTTATACCAACCAAACATTTAATGTGAAAGAATCATAATAAATGTTAAATAATTTGGAGGTGTATATAATTCAACTATTTGTTAAAAAGAAGCAAACTGGGGGCTGGAGAGATGGCTCAGTGTTTCAGAGCACTGACTGCACTTCCAGAGGTCCTAAGTTCAATTCTCAGCAGCCACATGGTGGCTCACAACCAACTGTAATGAGATCTGATGCCCTCTTCGGTTGTGTCTGAAGACAGCTATAGTGTACTTACATATAAATAAATAAGTCTTTAAAAAAAGAACCAAATGGATTTAACAGATATTTGTAGAACATTGCATCCTAAATCAAAAGGATATACCTTCTTCTCACCACCTCATGGAACCTTCTCCAAAATTGACCATATAATCTGTCACAAAACAGCCCTCAACAGATACAGGAAAATAGAAGTAATCCCATGCATCCTATCAGATCACCACACACTAAGACTGGTCTTCTATAACAACTATAGTGACAGAAAGCCCACATATACATGGAAGTTGAACAATGCTCTACTCAATGACAACTTAGTCAAGGAAGAAATAAAGAAAGAAATTAAAGACTTCTTAGAATTTAATGAAAATGAAGGTACAACATACCCAAACTTATGGGACACAATGAAAGCTGTGCTAAGAGGAAAACTCATAGCTCTGAGTGCCTGCAGAAAGAAACAGGAGAGAGTATATGTCAGCAGTTTGACAGCATACCTAAAAGCTCTAGAACAAAAAGAAATAAATAAACTCAAGAGGAGTAGAAGGCAGGAAATAATCAAACTTGGGGCTGAAATCAAACAAGTAGAAATGGAAAGAATATTTGATTACGAAGATATAGAACATCTTCAAAAATTATTGGAGTTTATGAACATTTCAATTTTTTATTTTTTATTGGCATTTTATTTATTTACCTTTCAAATATTATCCCCTTCCTGGTTCCCCCTCTGCAAACCCTCTATCCCATTCCCACTCCCCCTGCTTCTATGAGGGTGCTGCCCCACCCACTCACTCCATCCCACCTCCCTGCCCTAACATTCCCCTACACTCGGGCATCTAACCTTCACAGGGCCAAGTTGCCTCTCCACTCTTTGATGCCAGTAGGGCCATCCTCTGCTACATATGCGGATGGAGACATGGGTCATTCCATATGTACTCTTTGGTTGGTAGTTTAATCCCTGAGAGCTCTCAGTGGTCTGGTTATTTGATATTGTTCTTCCTATGGGCTTCCAAACCCCTTCAGCTCCTTCAGTCCTTTCTCTAACCCCTCCACTGGGGTCCCCTTGTTCAGTCCTATGGTTGGCTTCGAGCATCCGCATCTGCATTGGTCAGTATCTGGCAGAGCCTCTCACGAGACAGCTGTATCAGGCTCCAGTCAGCAAGCACTTTGTGACATCAGCAATAGTGTCTCTGTTTGGTAAATCCCCAGGTGGGGCAGTCTCAGGATGGCCTTTCCTTCAGTACCTGCTCCATATTTTGTCTCCATTTTACCTTTAGACAAGAACAATTCTGGGTTAAAAATTTGGAGATGAGTAGGTGGCCCCATCCCCCAACTGGGAGCCTTGCCTAACCTCTGGATATGGTCTCTACAGGTTCTCTCTCGCCTTGTTGGTGTATTTCAGCCAATGTCATCCCCACTGGGTCGTGGGAGCCTCTTGCTTTTCTGGCATCTGGGACTTTCTGCTGGCTACCTCCCCAGTTCCCCATTCCCCATATTTTTTATGTCATCAATTTGTATATAAATCTAAGTCATGAAAATGTGCTTCTAACAAGTGATAAATCGACCTAGAACTTGGCTTGGTTAATCTTGGCCTAAAGCGGCATGGTTTTATCAATTTTTTTCTAAATTTGAGGCATCTGATTTTATCATCCAGTTGCAGGACAACCATATTAATGCCTTTCATGACATTTGTCCAAACCTGCATGTAAAATTTTATATATATATATATATTATAATATATATATATATACATATATATATGGTCTCAACTCTGCTGATCCTTAAAACTGTTTATGCATATATATCCTGAAAAAGTTGTTAAATTTACTACTACATAAGATGTGTAATATATTCTTACAGATTCCCAGGTACATGGCTATATTAAAAAGTTAAAGCAACTAAATATTTAATGTGAAAAAAATCATAATAAATGTTAATTTGGAGGTATATAAAATTCTAACATTTGTTATATATATATGTATGTATATATATATATATATATACATATATATATATGTCCAATTTTGGTTACGGTTATAATAGAAACTACATGAAAAACTTATTTCAATAGCATTTGATTAAGTATTCATTTAGATACGTACATGTGTGTCAGAAAATCACAAAGTGAGAAATCACATCATTTACTACAAAGTGACACCAATATATGCAATTTATAAATTGTGAGGACTTAACTTATAATTAATTATTTTATTTATTTTCCAAATGTTTCCCCCCGCCGGCCCTATTCCAGAGTTGTTAAAACCATCTTCCCTCCCCTCTTCCTCTAAGAGGGTGCCCCCAGGTCCCCCTTTCCTGGGCACTGAGTCCCCACAGGATTAGGAGCACTCCCTCCCGCTGAGGCCAGTCCAGGCAGTCAGTCCTCTGCTCCATATGTGCCAGAGGCCTTGGACATGTGTGCCCATGTATGTGCTTTGGTTGGTGGCTTAATCTTTTGAGTATCTGTTCCCACCTTCACTGATCCTTAAAAGTTGTTCATGCACATATATCCTGAAGAAGTGGTCACATTTACTACTACATTGGATGTCTAGTTATATGTTTTGGGGTTTGGGGTTTTGGGTTAGTTGGCACTGTTGTTCTTCCTATGGGGTTGCCATCCCCTTCAGCTCCTTCAATGCTTTCCCTAGCTCCTCCAGAGGGTTCTCTGATCTCAGCCCAATGATTGGCTATGTGTATCTGCATTTGTCTCAGTCAGCGGTTGGTAGCTCCTGTCAGAGGACAGCCATGCTCCGCTTCTGTCTGAAAGCACAACACAGAATCAGTAATAGTGTCAGCGTTTGGTGCCCATCCATGGGATGGATCCCCAGGTGGGGCAGTCACTTGATGTTCTTTCTTTCGTTCTCTGTTCCATTCTTTGTCCCTGCATTTCTTTTAGGCAGGAACAATTCTGGATCAAACATTTTAAAGGCAGATTGTTAACTCCATTTCTTCACTGGGGACCCTGTTTATGTACTAGAATTGTTACCTTCAGATCCCCTCTCCTCACTCTTGGGCATTTTGGCTATGGTCACACCCATGGAGTCCTGGGAGCCTCTCACATACGAGGTCTCTGGGACTTTCTAGAAGTGTCCCCACCACCAGCAGCCCGGCAGCAGTAGGCATATTTCCATTTATTCTCCTGGCCTTCTCGGCTTGTTTCCTGTCTCCACCCATACCAGCTCTTGCCCCCTTTCCCTCCCCCTCCCACCCCAGTCCCATGCTTCCCATGATTCTTTTGTCATCCTTCTCTGTGGGATTAAAGCATCCTTACTTGGATCTTCCTTCTTATTAAACTTCTTAAGGTCTATGGGTTGTGTCATAGGTGTGCTACACTTTTCGGCTAATATCCATTTATAAGAGAGTTCATACCACTCACATCATTTGGAGTGTGGGTTACCTCACTCAGGATGGTATATTTTTAGTTCCATTCATTTGCCTGACCAAAAAAAATCACACTATTCTGCTTTTAAAAACAGAATTTCTATTCTAATCCTTAGTCAAAATATATTTAGTATATTTTATTAGGATCAAGTCAGAAACTCAAATAATTTTAAAATCAAGCATTGTGACATGATAAAGATCCAAAATATATGTATGTGATAGCTGCATCATGAGGAGCTGGCTGTAAGAAACTATTCAAAGTCTCTACTTTTCTGAAATTAAATCAGGTAACAGGGAATGTGAACATAGATATTTCGTCTAACATGAGTCCACCAAGATACTTATACTTGATAATCGACCAGTTATGAATCTCTATAGTCACAATTTGCTATCATTAAAAAGACCAGAGCTGAGAACAACACAAATCTATGAACCTGAACATAAATACGTAAAAGGTGGTTTGATAGCATGACCATTAAACAAGACACCAATACGGACCCTGATTAAGAGACCTGGTTTACAATACCAAGTATGGAGTTTTCATGTGAACAAGGCCTCACATTCAATCAAGGAGTATTTCCAGACCTACATATCTATCTGCCTTGCCATTATTATACCAGTAGGTACAATTTGACAAGGAATTCAGAATTGTAGCATGGCTAGTCTGGGTCTCAATAAAACTACTGATGTTTTGAATTTTGGTTTTTTTGTTTGTTTGTTTGTTTGTTTGTTTGTTTGTTGGGTTTTGTTTTGTTTTGTTTTGTTTTTGCCCATATTAGGTTACAAAGTACCTTCAGGCACTATATGAGTTAGAAAACAAGGAATGTCCTAGATATTGCAGGTGGATTTCCTTGTGCTGTGCATCCAGTGTGAGTGATTCCTATATCTATAGAGACTTTCCATCTAGTTATGGTGGACATACAAGAGTGATTCCAATAGGCCATGTGCTTTTGGGTTTCTAGGGAGAGTTTTGCCATGGCTGGATCTAAGATATTTTACTTAATAAACCTTGTCTTCTGGGAGTAGTATTGCCTACCAATGGAAGATGTTATTGTTTAAAACCACTTTTGAAAAAATGAATTTTAATCATCTTACAAACTTGGGGATTTCTATAAGGCTTCTTTATGTATCATCAACTTTTACTAAACAAGACCCTATCCTCTTCTGACATATACACAAATAGGAGTTTCCTTTGTATCTTACTAGAAAGATTAAAAAGAGATGACCACATGTCTATTTTTTTATTCATATTTGTATCCTCCACAAAGCTCAAACTATTTTATTTCAGAGTTTTTAAGATCTCAAACTATTTCCTTTCCAAGTTTTCTTTAATGCATAGCATGAAGAACTGCTGCTTTTCAAAGTTTGCCTGAAGCATGTGCATTAAACCAACAAAACAGAACAGAAACAACCCCCCCCCCAAAAAAAAACAGAACAGCAACAACAACAAGAAACTATGTTTTTATCCTGGGGCCAAACCAGAACATTAGGAGGCTAGAAGTCAGCAGCATATCCAATAGTTCCTGAGGAAAACAGCAACACACAAGCTAAAGAAAAGAAATAATAGTGATAATAATAATAATGATAATAATAATAATAATAATAATAATAATAATAATAATAAATTAACAATTGTGTTTATAACCTTGACTTTAAACTCACATTGGTGTAATTTTAAACGCTAGTATGAAGGAAATCATGGATATCATGGTGACTAGTGACTCTATGTTTTGCAGGCTCTTGATTGGGAGGGTTAGAGAAGGGGAGGAGCCTGAGTACCCTGGAGGTGCTTATTTAGTGTGTGGAGATCAAGCAGAGCTTCAGCCCGATCATTCCCCACTGAACCATCCCAATGCCTACTTATTTCCATGTCTTAGCTCTTTGCTTGTGTTTTTATGGACTCAGTTTCATGGTTATAATGTTTTATGTCTTAATCAATATTATAATTTAGACATTTTCTTTTAATAACCGCTATCCATCAATACAATCAATCATACCATAAGATTAAAATTAAAACTGTACCACAAGTATTTGACAGTGTTACAAGTGGAGGATAATTATTTAAAGCTATTTAAACTTTAAAATATAAGGCACATATCTAAAAATACATGCATATTGGTTTGTGGTTTAAAATGGTTTTTATTATAACAAACTATATTATTAATTCTCAGGTTCACTGGAATCGTGACTTTAAATGAATTTGAATTTCAGCTTCACTCTGATCTTTTTTTTTCTCATATAATTTCAAGAGCATTTTCATTAATTTTGTAACTGTGCATAAAATAAGTTATTTTATTTTATTGCTTATATGAGTTATAAATAATAGACTGGTTATACCAAATAAAAAAGTATTTTTATCTGAACACTTTCCACAGCTAGGGACTGTGCCAAAATAGCACAAATATTTGTGCTTGTATTGTGGAGAACTGGGCATTTCTGTAATTTATTATTTAGGATGTAATTCATCCTTTAGATTGGGCAGTGGATATGACCAAAACTATAGGATCACTTTTCTTTTTAATTACAGGTTAAATGTTCTGGTCATTGTCATGAGTATGCAAAGTACATGGCCACACAAATCCTTCCTATGTTATACTAGCAGGTTAGTTAGCCTGACTCTTATTTTCACTTTAAAAATCCACATGCACATTGGAGTCTGTGTATGCAGTGTTCATCCCTGTGGTTCCTAATTTCTGCGTGTTCTCGCTCGATTTCTTTCAACTTATATCATACATGTTTTCTTTCTAATTTGTTATTGTTCGCTGACTCTTCGGAGAATAGTGGTCATGACTCTTACATAAAAGTGAAACACTTTATTTTAAAGTTGATAAAAATATCTGAAAAATTTAGATCCATCTACAAATCAATATGGATTTGTGTAGTTCATAGATGTTTAATCTAAGCTTGACTTTGAGAGACTTGAACATTTATTTAATGTTTTTCAGGTTTCCTATGCAAATCCTGATGGTCAAATACTGAGCAACTGATGCAGTTAAAACTTATAATAGAAGAGATTTTATTAATTCTAATAATTGCTAATTTATTTAAATCCTCAAGTGACTTTCCTAATAGATCTATGCACCTTATGGTATATCCAGCTTATATTTGTTTTTAGTAAAAATGAACACTGAATACCCTACATAGTTTAACAAGTGAATGAATTTGTCACCCTGATGCTTAAGGAAGTGTGGTGTCTTGGCAGTGCTGGACAATCTTCTAATTGGCTTTTGTTTAAAGAATAGGGTCATACGATTTAGAAAGAGGGGCATGGAAAGCTTCTGTGATCATCCCTATCCTCTAGCATCCCCATGCCAAGTAACAGCCCAAACAGGAAGCCACCAAGTAGAGCTCTTTTTTTTATATATATATAATTTTTTTTATTAACTTGAGTATTTCTTATATACATTTCAAGTGTTATTCCCTTTCCCGGTATCCGGGCAAACATCCCCCTCCCCCCTCCCCTTCCTTATGGGTGTTCCCCTCCCAACCCTCCCCCCATTGCCGCCCTCCCCCCACCAGTCTAGTTCACTGGGGGTTCAGTCTTAGCAGGACCCAGGGCTTCCCCTTCCACTGGTGCTCTTACTAGGGTATGCATTGCTACCTATGAGGTCAGAGTCCAGGGTCAGTCCATGTATAGTCTTTGGGTAGGGGCTTAGTCCCTGGAAGCTCTGGTTGCTTGGCATTGTTGTACATATGGAGTCTCGAGCCCCTTCAAGCTCTTCCAGTTCTTTCTCTGATTCCTTCAACGGGGGTCCTATTCTCAGTTCAGTGGTTTGCTGCTGGCATTCGCCTCTGTACTTGCTGTATTCTGGCTGTGTCTCTTAGGAGCGATCTACATCCGGCTCCTGTCGGTCTGCACTTCTTTGCTTCATCCATCTTGTCTAATTGGGTGGCTATATATGTATGGGCCACATGTGGGGCAGACTCTGAATGGGTGTTCCTTCAGTCTCTGTTTTAATCTTTGCCTCTCTCTTCCCTGCCAAGGGTATTCTTGTTCCCCTTTTAAAGAAGGAGTGAAGCATTCACATTTTGATCATCCGTCTTGAGTTTCATTTGCTCTAGGCATCTAGGGTAATTCAAGCATTTGGGCTAATAGCCACTTATCAATGAGTGCATACCATGTATGTCTTTCTGTGATTGGGTTAGCTCACTCAGGATGATGTTTTCCAGTTCCAACCATTTGCCTACGAATTTCATAAAGTCGTTGTTTTTGATAGCTGAGTAATATTCCATTGTGTAGATGTACCACATTTTCTGTATCCATTCCTCTGTTGAAGGGCATCTGGGTTCTTTCCAGCTTCTGGCTATTATAAATAAGGCTGCAATGAACATAGTGGAGCACGTGTCTTTTTTATATGTTGGGGCATCTTTTGGGTATATGCCCAAGAGAGGTATAGCTGGATCCTCAGGCAGTTCAATGTCCAATTTTCTGAGGATTCTCCAGACTGATTTCCAGAATGGTTGTACCAGTCTGCAATCCCACCAACAATGGAGGAGTGTTCCTCTTCCTCCACATCCTCGCCAGCATCTGTTGTCTCCTGAGTTTTTGATCTTAGCCATTATCACTGGTGTGAGGTGAAATCTCAGGGTTGTTTTGATTTGCATTTCTCTTATGACTAAAGATGTTGAACATTTCTTTAGGAACATTTCTCAGCCATTCGGCATTCCTCAGCTGTGAATTCTTTGTTTAGCTCTGAACCCCATTTTTTTAATAGGGTTATTTGTTTCCCTGCGGTCTAACTTCTTGAGTTCTTTGTATATTTTGGATATAAGGCCTCTATCTGTTGTAGGATTGGTAAAGATCTTTTCCCAATCTGTTGGTTGCCATTTTGTCCTAACCACCGTGTCCTTTGCCTTACAGAAGCTTTGTAGTTTTATGAGATCCCATTTGTCGATTCTTGATCTTAGAGCGTAAGCCATTGGTGTTTTGTTTAGGAAATTTTTTCCAGTGCCCATGTGTTCCAGATGCTTCCCTAGTTTTTCTTCTATTAGTTTGAGTGTGTCTGGTTTGATGTGGAGGTCCTTGATCCACTTGGACTTAAGCTTTGTACAGGGTGATAAGCATGGATCGATCTGCATTCTTCTACATGTTGACCTCCAGTTGAACCAGCACCATTTGCTGAAAATGCTATCTTTTTTCCATTGGATGGTTTTGGATCCTTTGTCAAAAATCAAGTGACCATAGGTGTGTGGGTTCATTTCTGGGTCTTCAATTCTATTCCATTGGTCTATCTGTCTGTCTCTGTACCAATACCATGCAGTTTTTATCACTATTGCTCTGTAATACTGCTTGAGTTCAGGGATAGTGATTCCCCCTGAAGTCCTTTTATTGTTGAGGATAGCTTTAGCTATCCTGGGTTTTTTGTTATTCCAGATGAATTTGCAAATTGTTCTGTCTAACTCTTTGAAGAATTGGATTGGTATTTTGATGGGGATTGCATTGAATCTGTAGATTGCTTTTGGTAAAATGGCCATTTTTACTATATTAATCCTGCCAATCCATGAGCATGGGAGATCTTTCCATCTTCTGAGGTCTTCTTCAATTTCCTTCTTCAGTGTCTTGTAGTTCTTATTGTACAGATCTTTTACTTGCTTGGTTAAAGTCACACCGAGGTACTTTATATTATTTGGGTCTATTATGAAGGGTGTCGTTTCCCTAATTTCTTTCTCGGCTTGTTTCTCTTTTGTGTAGAGGAAGGCTACTGATTTATTTGAGTTAATTTTATACCCAGCCACTTTGCTGAAGTTGTTTATCAGCTTTAGTAGTTCTCTGGTGGAACTTTTGGGATCACTTAAATACACTATCATATCATCTGCAAACAGTGATATTTTGACTTCTTCTTTTCCGATCTGTATCCCCTTGACCTCCTTTTGTTGTCTGATTGCTCTGGCTAGAACTTCAAGAACTATATTGAATAAGTAGGGAGAGAGTGGGCAGCCTTGTCTAGTCCCTGATTTTAGTGGCTCTTAAATGAGGTAAGGATGCTGAAGTGTGGTTCTCCACAACTGGTGACTTCTGGCTGAGGCACAGCTGGACTTAACCGTACTCTGGGAAGTATATGGACAACACACAATGGATTGGATTTGTTTGTTTGTTTGTTTGTTTGTTTGTCTGTTTATTTAATCCTGTTTTGGGGGAAGTCACAAACACAGAGGGAAGTGGACATGGAAGGACTGGGAAGTGAGTATGATGGGCCATATGAGGTGAACTTCCCAAAGAACCAATAAATATATTATTTTGGAATAAAGTATGTACAGTGCCAAAACGAAATTTCCAATCTTGAAAATGATTTACCCACAACATTATACACAACCTAAATGGTGATCCCAGAGCAAAAGCAAAAATAAGCTAATGCTTGCGTAGAGATTTTAGAGCACCCAAATGTTAAACCCGTTTCAAAACAAAACCAATAACCAGATAATAAAACTAACCTGGGTCTTCATCTCTCACTATATTTCACCTGCTGAGTCTCCAACTTACCTGTGTAAGAGAATGAATTGAGGTTGAAATCAAAGATGTGGCACTTCGCTCTTTAGTCAAGATGCCAGAATTGGTTTCATGTGCTTAGTGAAAGGTCACATTTCCAAATACAAATCGGTGGCACAAATTGCAGTCAGTGGGCACAAACAAACAAATAAACAAGCCACGCAAAACAGACAACAACAGCAAAACAAAGAAATACCAGAAACAAATGTCAAAATAAAACAAAGCCTAGAGAACATAAATTGTGTAGGTGGAAGGAAGGATATAGAGGAAGGAATGAATATAATCAAAACCACACTTCACGAAGTTATCAAAGACTAATAAAAATGAAGTGTTGTTCCTGTGCCAGAGACAGCGCTTGTTTCCCATTAAGTGGCATCTCTTCTTAATATTTCTTGCCCAAACTCATTCTTTATACAATCTTCCCCTGAATTTATTATCATTAAATAGTAGCCTCATATCCTGCCATCGTGTCCCTTAATGAACAGCTTGAAAATTAACAGAACATTTTCACTGATGCCTTGGTTAAAAACAAAAAGAGCAAACAGATTAGAGCACAGATCGCTCTAATCAGTGAAGGATGAAAATATGTCGAAAGATGAACTTCGGCATAATTTATTTGACCAATCACAGTTTGCTAGGCAGCAAAGAAAACCAGACCAGGCTGCCACAGAGGAGTGAGAAAGAAATACGTTTGCAAAATGCTCTTGGAAAAAATGATGAAGCTCTACCTTTACAAAGGAATAATAATAAAAAGAATGCTCAGTGTCTCTAGTTAGTGGCTATTAGCAGCTTCTGACTGGCTGAGGTAATGTTTTATTTTCCTTGGACGAGAATCCTACACTGAAGCACGTAGTGTAGTGTTTCCATTCTGATCTTATATTGTATTGTATTGGTGTTTCAGTCATGTACACACACACACACACACACACACACACACACACACACACACACACATGATTATCACAAACTAATTACATGCATATAGATATAAGACATTAAGATATTTCAGGGGTGTGTTTACTGTGTAGCTTCAAATACTTAGTTTCATTATGATGAGAACATTCAAAAATCTTTCCTCTACTACTTTTGAAGTGGAATTACCACTAATGCCTGAAATCAACCTCTACTGGGCCATGTAACACCTGACTGTATTTCATCTACTTTTAACTTTTTATCTGTTGCATGTGTTACAATTTCATAATTCCTATATAATCATATACTATCTGTGTAGTGTAAAGTTATGAGCACTGAAGTTATCTCTTTTCTTGACTATTTTCAATAGAGCCAATATGGGGGTCAATGTCTCTTTAATATATTTTATAAGTATTCACAGAAACAGTATTTCTAGATTCCATGGTAGTTTTATTACTTTTAAGGTTTTATTTTGTTTGTTATTCATTGTTTAGGACTCATTGTATCTTCCACGTAATAGCTATAGTAGATTGTATTCACAGCTGCACATATTTACGATTCTTCTTTTTGCCATATTTTCAACATTATTATTTATAGTCTATGTGATCATAGTCGTTTCTGTCATCATGAGGTGGGATTTAACTGAGGTCTTTATGTGAATTTTGCTGATTGTTAGTGAAAGCTTTGGAAAGATTATCTTTCCTAAATAAGTGATTATGGATGGAGATAGATTACATCAGAAAGAAACATTTCTTACAATGTCAATTTAAAATGTCTCATTGAGTTCTACATTGTCATCTGAAGGCATTTACTCAGGTTTAGAAATTGCTCACTGGCCTGGGAAACTTTGAGGAAAAGACATCTTTCTAAGGTGAATATCATATTAGAATACAGTTTGAGTCTTAGTATCACCATTTATTGTTTGACACAAAATCTATCAAGTAAATATAAAATACACAATAACACATGGGGTATCACCTACCTCATTAAGATAACTATTTTAGGAAACAGTTGATTAGGTTATATCAGAAAGGTTCAGAAATCAGTGAATGCTGTTTGTGTGTAAATGCAGGCACATGTATGTGTTTTTCGGTGTACTAGGACAGGTTATGTTAGTATCAGCATCTTTACTTAAGGGAGAATGAATTCAACATGTTTGTCTCCTCTTATTCGTTTCCTTGAAAACATGTTTCAACTAACAGAAGAACTTTCTGTGTAACAGTGCATCTACTTTAAAAAGATGCTCTCTTCCTCTTCTTTATTGCAGAAGAGTTAACAATGTTTTCATCTTGCAATTTTACTCTAGAATATGATTAGGAATTGTCAAAATTATTTGTATATATCCACACTGTTGAAAAGCATCTCATTACCTCAAGTAATTCCATTTATTATGTGGTCCTTTTCTACAACTTCCTTTTTCTATCATATCTGTAAAATAATTTAATTATAAGTAAACCAAAGTCTATATTTGCCTTGACATTATATTGAAATAAAATATACGCCACCTGTCATTAATTACTTGAAGTAAAGGAGTACGGTACACGATCTTCGGCTGGTGAGAAGGATTAGCTATTTGTCCCTTAAGATATTCAACATTTGGCACTGGTAAAATTGGCTAAATGAGAATAATGAAAGAGCTCAATCATAAGCATTACTTCAGGACAATCTCCTGTTGTTGGTAATCAAACTGTGTGCTTTCTACCCTGATGGCTTCTGCAATGAACAGGTATATTCATGACAGGAGGATAATTTGCTTTAAACATTTGGTCTTTTGGACCCTGAATTAGAAACGTTGACACATTTTCATGAATATGTAAATAAGATTAATGTTCTTAAATTCTTGAGTGTCTTGTTGCTTTTAAACTTAAGAGGTTATGATACTGTTATGAAACTTGAAATTAGAAAAGTTTGGCAACCTTCCTGAAACATATCTTATAAAAATGAAAAAAAAACCGCATAAATGTTAAAAGCATTATAAACCCATGCTAATTGAAATGAAATTAATTCTTCCTGCTTTTACGCTGATGGAAAATAAACGTCTTTTAAAGGAAATGTGATTTTTACAATGTTGGATTTAAAACATTGCATGTTGTCCTCTTTTCCTGTGAACGTAATAATGAAATAAGACCTTTCCATGCTCTGTGCCTGAGTGTTCTTCCTCATCAAACAGGCACAGGCTCGGGAATGTTAACATACTCCATTCTCAGGACAAGAAACTACAGTTAGCAAATACTTCTTATTTTACTATGAGTCACTTTCATTTCAAACCTAGAGCTCACACTCTCAGATACACAAGGCAGAGCAAGCAAATGTGAGTGAATGCTTAACTTCTAAACGTAGTCTCTGAGCAGTAGTTTCTATGATTAGATTTCTTAGCACATGGAAAGTATTTGTATAGAAAAAGACAATAGATATTTAATTCAATAGGAGACTTTATTAATAAAGACGTGCTTTATGACAAACATGCCATTGTGTAGTGATTTTTGTATAAGTGCATAAATTGAATCGCATTGATGTTTTACCTACAGCGTTTGTTTCGTGGTCTTTAAAACAATTAAACCATGTCTTTAAAACCATCATTAGTTCTCTTTCTCAGTGCGGGCATTTTGTCTGGTTTGAAACTGTGCAGACCTTGTGTTTTACTGTCAGAGTCCCTGTAAGTTCATATATGTCTCAGCCCTGTCACCTCATATATATTTTTCTACCTCCTCATCTTCATAAATCCCTGAGTGGGAAGTGGAGAGACTTGATGAAGAGAAACTATTGTGTTCGAAACCCAGAGCTCCAAGGTCTCGAACTCTCTGCACACTACCCACTGTGGGTCTCTGTTATTTCCAATCTACTGCAAAAACAAAAGCAAAAACAGAAAAATCTCTCCCCAGTGAGGGTTGAGTGCTATATTAACTGATGTGAATAGCACATCAGTCATTCCATTGCCATGTTCTTTTAGTGGAATAAAAGTAGTGAGTCTCCCACAGGAACCTATTCAACTTCAGTTTCTTGGCCACTTTAGTCATGTCAGGTAAGATTTCCGTATCATAGACGGTGCCTAAAAGCCAATGAGAGAGTGTTTGGTAAATCCTATAATACTGGAAAAACCTACTCGTTTCTTTAATGACTGTTACTGTTAATGACTATTAAATTGGAGTTAATGAAACTAAAGAAAAATTAGTTTTAACCGAGAATAATTGTAGTTTATATTGCTTAAGAAGGAAACGATCATAGGTAGGAGACACTATGCTTTCCTTAATTCAAGCCTCACCAGACAATCTTTTTTTATTTTGTTTTGTTTTGTCTATTTGTTTGTTTGTTTTTCTTTCTGCCTGCTTTCTGATAAGCATGAGTTCTAGTTCGGGAGCAAGGGCTAGAGTTATAATTAAGTTTGTAGAGATACTGATTTGATTTAAAATAATAGAAATTGCCGTGGATTAGGAAGAAGTCTGTCTTCTTGCTACTTTTGGGTTAAAAGTCATTCAAATAAGTGAACTCATGAAATGGTCTTCTATAGGAGCAGGGGCAGGTCTCTTAGCTATTGTGCTGATAGAGTATGGAGTTGTATAGGAATCAAAGACAAGTTGGAAAACGGTTCTCTTTTTTTTTTTCTCCTATTATCAGAAAGACAATGCTGTTTACAGGCTCTGTCAGTACTCTAAAACATTTCCCATCACAACCTTTGTCCATCAAGTAGAGTGAATGAATACATATAGAGAAAAAAATATATAAAATGAGCTTTTGACATATACATATATATAAATTTTCATAAATTGAAGTGAAGGATTTTTGTAATACATCTTTTTCATATACATTAAGTATTACCTGCATTTACAATGAAACAATTTACTTAAAGAACTTGGGAAGAGGTATCTATCAGATTAAGGACCAACCAGTTCTTTTACATTACTTTAACGTTTTATGTTAGAAAAATATACTTTATAAATTTAAACATGTCAACAAAATAAATGTCATAAGAATTTTCTCAAAAATTAAAAGCAATATTATTAAAATTGTCATTCCATATAACTGACAATTTTTTTTCTTTTTGCTACTGTTGTTAAGTATAACCTGGTTTTTAACTTGAAAAGCCTACATGTTGATTAAGGCTAGAAAATGTAGTTAGAGAATTAGCATTTCAAATTTCTTCATGGACTAGCTAGACTTAGTGAAGCTTAAGGTCCTGTTCTGCTTGCTTATGACTCAGAATGCTTATATATATATATATATATATATATATATATATATATATATATATATATATATCCTGAAATAACTTGTATATCCTCTTAGCATAATTTAATTTTTATAAAGTTTAAAAATATCCTTAATGGAAACTGAATATCAAATTTGGCAAATTGTTGACTTTGGGACCTACAGAGATATCTCAGTGGTTAAAAAACACTTGCAGGAACTAGAAAATAGTTTTAAACACACAAAGCTAATAGCTTACAACTGTCTATAATTTCAGCTCCCGGGGTCCAACCTGTCTTCTGACACATGCAGGGGCTAGTAAAAATTATTATCATACACACATAAACATACATATATATCTAGCTAAAATAAAATTACTTTTTAAAGGCAATTTTGAATTTTATAAAATTTTCAAACATCTCATATATAAATTACTCACCAAAGGAAACCTAATAGTAATTTATGGTTTAAATTACTTTAAAGAGAATAAACTAAAGTTTTAAAATAATTAATGAGAATGTCGTGTTAGTAATATGATTCAGAGGATTAAGTCTCTTATCGCCAAACTTGGCAAACTAAGTTTCATCCCTAGCATCCATGTATAGGAATGAGTGAATAAATTCCACCAAATTGTTTTCTGTTTTCCCAGGCCCTTACACACACACACACACACACACACACACACACACACACACACAAGCCCCAGAGACAGACATAAAAAATAACACAAAACCGAATAAATGAATAAAGTTTTAATTTAATTTAATTTAATTTATTTATTTTTACACTCCAAATTTTATTCCCCTCCCAGTCCACCCTCTGACTGTTCCACATCCCATAGCTCTTCCTCGACCCCACCCCCACTAGGATGTCCCCACCTCCCCCACTCCAGAACAAAGTAATATACACAAGTTAGTTATTTTGATTTTACAAATTTCTTTAAACCAAAAAACAATATTTCACATTTACAAAATGTATAAAATTAAAGTCCAGAAAGAAATATGTTTAGGGCTAAGTTATGGATTCTGTTGTAAGGAATCATATTAGAAACCTGTAATACCTAGTAAGATATATACTAGTTTACTTAACTACCTTTATTTCAGACCATGCTTTCTATTTTATGGCTCTTAGACAATCATTCAATTCACAATATAATTACAGATGTGAAGTGATGCGATGGACAGCTGTGCTAATCCTCCTCGCATTCTAGGGAACACAAGGGCTAAGCCTTAAACAACACTAACTCAGTGTCCAGAAATATATTGTAAAATAAGTTTTGTTAACTCGAGGGGGAATAAGGCCACTGACTTGATGTCAAATTGATTCCTTAAAATATTGCTACCAAAGCTAGCGCTTGCTAACATATTTCTTTTTACAGATTCTAAACTTCTTCAAATTCAAACCCTGAGGCATTGATTACTAATTGATACAACTTAAGCAATAAGGGTTCTACACTCCAGTGTTCACTTGGAAACCAATGGCCAGCCATTTAAAAAAAATACAAACATTTTATCTATGAAATTATTTCAAAGCCATTGGGGTTTGCATTATGCTACCATGATGAAGCCTATGACCAACAGTAACGTGGAGAGAAAGGTCTTTATTTCAATGTACACATCCGTCATTCAGTGAAGCCAAACAGAAACTGAGGCACTGAAGCAGAAACATGATCAAGAACTTACTGACTTGATTGCTCTCGCTTACTCATCTATGTCTCTTGTAGAATTCAACTCCAGCAGCCTAGAGATGGCAGCACCTACAGTGAGTGGAGACCTTCGACACCAATTAGAAATTAAAAAAATGCCCCACAGACATCTCCACAAGCCAACATGATGAAGGGTTTCTTCAACTGACTTTTCTTCTAGTCAGATGACTTTTTTATGTTTAGGCAAATTGACAAAAGCTAATGAACCTATAGTCAGAATTCCATTTAAATAATTCAAGGCAAGATTTTGAAAACATTAGTACCCCTTTGTAAGTATATGACAGATTTGGTGCTAAAGATAATACAGGAAGAAACTGGACTTGAGAGCAGTTAAGTAGTCTTTTTTTTATTTTATTTTATTTTATTTTATTTTATTTTATTTTTTATTAACTTGAGTATTTCTTATATACATTTCGAGTGTTATTCCCTTTCCCGGTTTCCGGGCAAACATCCCCCTCCCCCCTCCCCTTCCTTATGGGTGTTCCCCTCCCAACCCTCCCCTCATTGCCGCCCTCCCCCCATAGACTAGTTCACTGGGGGTTCAGTCTTAGCAGGACCCAGGGCTTCCCCTTCCACTGGTGCTCTTACTAGGATATTCATTGCTACCTATGGGGTCAGAGTCCAGGGTCAGTCCATGTATAGTCTTTAGGTAGTGGCTTAGTCCCTGGAAGCTCTGGTTGCTTGGCATTGTTGTACTTTTGGGGTCTCGAGCCCCTTCAAGCTCTTCCAGTTCTTTCTCTGATTCCTTCAACAGGGGACCTATTCTCAGTTCAGTGGTTTGCTGCTGGCATTCGCCTCTGTATTTGCTGTATTCTGGCTGTGTCTCTCAGGAGCGATCTACATCCGGCTCCTGTCGGTCTGCACTTCTTTGCTTCATCCATCTTGTCTAATTGGGTGGCTGTATATGTATGGGCCACATGTGGGGCAGGCTCTGAATGGGTGTTCCTTCAGTCTCTGTTTTAATCTTTGCCTCTCCCTTCCCTGCCAAGGGTATTCTTTTTCCTCATTTAAAGAAGGAGTGAAGCATTCACATTTTGATCATCCGTCTTGAGTTTCGTTTGTTCTAGGGATCTAGGGTAATTCAAGCATTTGGGCTAATAGCCACTTATCAATGAGTGCATACCATGTATGTCTTTCTGTGATTGGGTTAGCTCACTCAGGATGATATTTTCCAGTTCCAACCATTTGCCTACGAATTTCATAAACTCGTTGTTTTTGATAGCTGAGTAATATTCCATTGTGTAGATGTACCACATTTTCTGTATCCATTCCTCTATTGAAGGGCATCTGGGTTCTTTCCATTTTCTGGCTATTATAAATAAGGCTGCGATGAACATAGTGGAGCACGTGTCTCTTTTATATGTTGAGGCATCTTTTGGGTATATGCCCAAGAGAGGTATAGCTGGATCCTCAGGCAGTTCAATGTCCAATTTTCTGAGGAACCTCCAGACTGATTTCCAGAATGGTTTTACCAGTCTGCAATCCCACCAACAATGGAGGAGTGTTCCTCTTCCTCCACATCCTCGCCAGCATCTGTTGTCCCCTGAGTTTTTGATCTTAGCCATTCTCACTGGTGTGAGGTGAAATCTCAGGGTTGTTTTGATTTGCATTTCCCTTATGACTAAAGATGTTGAACATTTCTTTAGGTGTTTCTCCGCCATTCGGCATTCCTCAGCTGTGAATTCTTTGTTTAGCTCTGAACCCCATTTTTTTAATAGGGTTATTTGTTTCCCTGCGGTCTAACTTCTTGAGTTCTTTGTATATTTTGGATATAAGGCCTCTATCTGTTGTAGGATTGGTAAAGATCTTTTCCCAATCTGTTGGTTGCCGTTTTGTCCTAACCACAGTGTCCTTTGCCTTACAGAAGCTTTGCAGTTTTATGAGATCCCATTTGTCAATTCTTGATCTTAGAGCGTAAGCCATTGGTGTTTTGTTCAGGAAATTTTTTCCAGTGCCCATGTGTTCCAGATGCTTCCCTAGTTTTTCTTCTATTAGTTTGAGTGTGTCTGGTTTGATGTGGAGGTCCTTGATCCACTTGGACTTAAGCTTTGTACAGGGTGATAAGCATGGATCGATCTGCATTCTTCTACATGTTGCCCTCCAGTTGAACCAGCACCATTTGCTGAAAATGCTATCTTTTTTCCATTGGATGGTTTTGGCTCCTTTGTAGTCTTATTATAGTCACACAGTCAGTGTTTCATAACCAAGATTAGAAATGTCTCAACCTTCAAAGTCCTAAAATTTTGTTCCTCATGATTCTGTTTGCAAACATAGAAAATGTTTTATCACTATAATTGACCTTAAAGTTATGTATTCTAACTTTCTTGCCAATTCATAGAACATCTAGCAACAGTTTTCAATCTGAATCCCACAATCTGTGTTGCTTTACTATTATAAGGAACAAAGATGTATTTAAAAAGAGCTTCTAACTACAGTGATCCTGGATAAAAACCATTAGTCATGTAATGTTTATCTTAATATTCATAATTTTAACCATTTGCAATACAGAAAGATCTGTTTTTAATTAAATATCCAGACTCCTCCACTCATGATAAAATTATTCTAGTCAATTAGTGGTAATTTGAAAATGTAAGTTTCACACATGTAATATTATTCCAAGTATCTTAGGCTGAGCATGTCTGGTTCAATTGGGTTCAGACGTTTAATTTAAAATTAAGTAAGAGTTATTCAAAAAAGAATCTATTTTATTAAATAGTGATGTGGAACCATACATATTTGAACTTATAGGCATACAGAATGTAAACATGAACATACTACTAAAATAATATTGTCTACATAATATAGAGCATTGATTGTTTTCCTCATGGTGTGTAATGGACTGGGAATATTGACTGTATCTAGTTAGCATATAAAAAGATCAAAATACAATAAAGAATACATGATGTCAATTTAATTCATATTACTCTCATACCATCTTAATATTCAAAAAACACTTAACAAGTAACTGTATGCGAGCCTAAAAATCTGTGATTTGGAATCTCTTAGCTGTAGCAACCTTTTTTGTTCTGAGTGAATCTCAGAATCTGTGTTTTAGATAAACAATGTTGCAAAAACACCTTGTGTTACAAGGCTAATGTCTAGCTTCACACTGTTGGCAAATGTTGGGATTCTAAGGTGTGTGACGTACAGGAACTTCTTCAAGTCACTGGGGATGTACTCTTAGAGAGTAGGGCTGCACTCTGATCCACCTTTCTTTATATCTTTTAAATCTTGGCGATGAATTGAGAATTGCTTTCTCTCTGAAGTACTTATTAATGTGATGTTCTGCCTAACTAGCTGTCCAGAACAATACAGCCACCAATCACGGAAAGGACTCTCAAAGACTCTAAGAGACAAAACAAGACTTTCATTTTATAAATTGTGATCTCATGTACTCATTACAGTGACAACCAAATGTTTGGGTCATTTTCAGTTCACTTCAGTTTGTTTTATGATAGTATTGATAATGAAAGCTGAGAAATTGTTTCAATTCTGATACGATTTATGAATAAAAGGATTTGGTTGTGTTTATTATTATAGTGAAAACAAACTTTTATTTTATACTTTTTCTGAGGGGAAGAATAGATGTATTAGTATTCCAATATCATATTGAGTAGAAAGAAAACATTATTTTTTCACTTTTTGCAAATATACATATATATGTATGTATGTACATATATATATATATGCTATGTAAAATTTACTGTAGCAGACACACTCATTTTGAATATTGAGAAACGCAGACATGCACCAAATTGTTTAGGATTGCAGGATTGCAGTAACAAAGTAGCTGACTTGATACTTTTGGCTTACATTCTATCCGTATTTTGATATGCAATTTTAAGAAAATACTATTCTTGTGTACAAAAGAAATTCTAAACATATCTTAAAAATTTGATAAGAGATGGAAGAAGTAATAAACTATAAGTAGAACTACAAGGAAGACACTTTGAGTATAATAATAGATCTTAAAGCTATGTACTCCATACTTCATATTTCATTTAAGGTATAAAAGTATAATGACTTCTAAGGAGTGTTCTGAAGTAAATATAATAAATGATTGGTTATAATGATAAAACCTGATTAAATAGATTAGGTGTTTGGTAAAGAAAGAGAATATAAGGGAGGCAAAGTTGAAGTCTTAGCTTTGTGTCTTGACAATCACATTATAAAAATCTATGAGTACTGGACTAGCGATAACTTCAGTTCTAAGGGATCCATGTCATCTTCTGACCTATGGGGACACTGTGTGCACAGAGTCCACAAACATACATGTAAGCCAAACACCTACACACATAGAATAAAATACAAACCTCATAAAATTATCATAATAATCTACAAATTCACTTAACTTGATTACCATGACAGAGTTACTACGAAGATGAAATCTTGATGTTGAATGTGTACTGTGTACTATATTGTAGCGAAGTAAAATACACCAGGACAATGAGTTCTAACTCTTAGTGAGAAAATATGTGGGCCAATAATTCATGAAGAAAAAGTAAAGAAAAAATCAGTTATTAAAGTATTATATTAATATACTGTTATCTCACAGTTTCAGAAAAATTACAGGGGGATTTCTGCTCATTAAACTTCTGAATCACCATAGCAAATTATAATGAGTGGCTTATTACATTAGCAATTTTCTGTAACTGGTATGATTCATCAATTTCTCTTTTATTCTTGGTTTTTAGATTAATAACTAAAAGCACAAATTGCTTGACATGGCTCTTCAGTCAAACTTGATGTAATTAAGTGTCCACAGCCACTAAAGCATTTCACATAACCGATTGAATAGATTTTCCCCAACTGCTGTCCACAAAGCTTTCAGAAATTCACATAGATGTCTATTTGCGAAGAAAACCATGCCATCTATTTACTTATTCAAAATATCAGACTAGAATAGATATACATCATTCGTGGAGAGTCTGTGGAGTACATCTGATATCATTAGGTATGAAGAATAATTCAGCAGCATTTGGAAGTGGATAGTGTTGCAGATTATTTTTTTGATTACATACATATCATATATCTCACATTATACATGGCTTGAGAAGGGTTCTCAGTAAAAAAAGAAATTAGCAAAACATCTTCATTAAGCCACTCAGGGGAAGAGACGAGCAAAGGTAATGGTTAAATAAGCTTTGGTTTTCAGATTTCAAGTGAGTATCAGCCTTGCCATAGTGAAAATGTTAGATTGTGGGCATTCAAATGAAGAGTATACTCAGGGTCAAGTCATGGAGAGACTCGTGTCTCAAAATAAGTACTTTTGCATTGAGTTCTGATCCTAATGAAAGCATATGGAATATTCGTATTGGTGTAGCTATATGATCTAATAAACCTTTAAATATATATATTGATTGTTTGTAAAGTGTACCTTTACATGTCATAAAGATATTGCATCATCACAGGGGGAAATGATAACTCCTCAAAGGTATTAGAACTATTCAGATTATAGATGTAAAACACACACACACACACAAACACACACACACACACACGCAGTGAGACCAGCAAAAGTGATGGATACATATAAAATGCCAGTTGAGAGAACCATTATTGTTTCAGAATAGTTCACTAGGTCAACTGGGAAAAACAACAGCATTCTTTGTTAAGATGAAGAACACTCAAAGGATTTGGTATTTTGTAGTTGAAGAAACATTCTGTATATCAGTTTAGGTTCCCTTTAGTTATTCATTTAGAAATGTCATGTATGGGGACAGAAAGTACAGCAACTGCTTACAGGAAATCATGATGTTAGAGACACCATTATTAAAAATGACTAAAACATGGATTCAACTTGTGGTTGTCAATGGATGGGTTGATTAAAATGTGATATATCTATATCTACCTCTCTCTCCCTCTCTCTCTCTCTCTCTCTCTCTCTCTCTCTCTCTCTCTCTCCATATATATATATATATATATATATATATATATATATATATGGCATAATACACTGCCATAAGACACAGTGCAATCCTCTCATTTGTGATATGCTAAATTGGGTAATGTCATTTTAACCTGTACATGGGAAGGCAAATATTATATGATCTCAGTCATGCATGGGATCTAAAATGTCGATTCATTGCATGTAAATGAGAATAGAACAGAAGAGAATGTAAAAAAAGACTAGAATAGATGAGAGAAGAAAATTGATTCCCATAGAGAGAAAAAAAGAAGGCTTTGCTTTGTTTGTTTATAGTTTCAATATTCAATACTATAACTGCGTTGGAGTAACAATGTCTGATGTTCTTAATGTTCTAGAGTACAATTGAGTTGATTATGGTTAACACATTTTCATTACATATTTTAAAATAATTAAAATAATGACTTTGAGTATACACAGCACAAAAATATGCTTTTGAGGTGGTAGTCGTGCCAAATATTCCATATAGTTTTATGTACAATGTATAGGATTGAAAAATCACATTGTATGTTATAAAATGTATATTTGCTATTAAAACATAAATGGTGGGTGGCAGAAATCAGAAATTGGAGGAGGCATGAGGAGATAATACAGATTTACCTATTACTGTTTTTCATAAAGAGATAAAATGCTTGTTGTAAATATTTTGCGTGTGATAGAAAAGAAACATGATCATTTAAGAGAGTACAAGTTTATTAAGGGACTGAATGAGCAGATAAGACTGGGTGAGGTGGCCCATACTGAGGCTCATGTTTGCAGAATGGCTGTAATCTTTATAGCCTACTGGTTGCAGTAAGTGATGGTGCCAGAGTAACAACTGAAGGGCACTCTGCCTTGATTGTGGTTTATTTGATTGTTTTGTCTGTCTGTTTGTGTTTTCTGAATTAAGAAAAGAAATAGTTAAATTAGTACAAAGTCAAAAGTACAAGATCAGGCTGTATGGATTAGTTTGCCTAGAGTGTGGACTTAATCTACAGGATTATTGGCAGCAGAACTGGCTTATGGGAATTGTGGTGCGAAGTTTAAAGCAATGACACTCAGTGACTATGTTTCCCTCTCCTCATTCATCTGTGCAAGACAAAGCACTGAGCAGAGGGACCAAGCGAAGCAAGTGTGACAATTCATTTTAGATAGGTACTTAAAATGGTTGTTGGAGGCAGTATATTGATTTTTGTAGTCAGAATGTTTGCACTACTTTTGCCAATGAAAGCATTGTCTGTTCATCCTTACAATTTGGAGGTAATTTCTTCCCAAATGGTACATAATGATAGAAAAGAGAGTTAAAAGCTTGAACTCCTTGAGGAGGTTTCAACATTTGTACAATTTCACATAGCAATTACCTTTGGTGATGTGTCTTTGTTATAACGTTTAATGTCCATTCAATTTTCCATTGTCTTTTCATTTGATGAAAAACCTCTATATGGATTTTTGTCCTGAATAACTTATGCCTGTGTCTTGTCCTTTTATGACTTTTGTGTCCCTGCTGTCCTTTCCTACAATTTTATTACTCAATTAAATTTAAATGTTTAAAGTAAAACAATTAAATTTGAAGCTAAGAATATAAAATACAGATAAAGTAAGAAATTAACTGTGAGCTCCTGGAATTCCCTTTATCCTACTGTCTATTACTTACATATTAGACCTCCCTCAACAATTTCTCTTCCTTGGTAATAATTTCTTTTCCCAATTCCTTTCTATTTTGTAGTCTTTGAAATGATTTACTTCTGATTATTGACCTTGATGTTTACAATTATCCTTTGATTTAAATGTGTTAATTTTTAAAAAGCAGGTTGTTTTGTGCATACTAAAATGTCCAAAAAATGTATTAGTTATTTTATTCCTATCTATTTCAAATGATATCCCCCTTCTTGGTTACCATTCCACAATGGTAACCTGCGTTAGCATTACCCTCGACTGGGGCATCAAACCTCCACAGGACCAAGGACCTCTGCTCCCATTGAGATCAAATAAGGTCATCCTCTGCTACATATGTATCTGGAGCCATAGCTCCCTTCATGTATACACTTTGGTTGGTGGCTTAGTCTCTGGGAGCTCAGGGTGTTCCAATAAGTTGACTTTGTTCTTACTATAGGGTTCTAATCCCCTTCAGATCCTTCAGTCCTCCCCCCTAGCTATTCCATGGTGTCCCTAGGCTCGGTCTCATAGTTGGCTATGAGCATCTGCATCTGTATTGGTCAGGTGCTGTTAGAACCTCTTAGGTAACAGGACTACCAGACTCCTGTCAGCAAGTGCTTCTTGGATCAGCAAGAGTGTGTCTGCTATTTGCTTGGATCAGCAAAATGGTGTCTGCAGATAGAATGGATTCATAAGTAAGGCAGTCTCTAGATGGTTTTTCCTTCGGTCTCTGTTTCATTGTTTTGTCCCTGTCTTACCTTTGGACAGGAACAATTCTGTGTTAAAAATTTTAAGATGGGTGGGTGATCTCATCACTCAGCTGGGGGGGGGGCTGTACCTCTCCACTGGAGGTAGTCTCCACAGGTTCTATCTTCCCTTTGTTGGATATTTAGGCTAAGTCATCCCCATTATGTCCTTGAACCCTCTTGCTTCTCTGGCCTCTGGGACTTTCTAGTGGATGCCCCCAGTTGCCCATCACCTTCTGCTACATATTCCTATTTGATTTTGAGACCCTCTGTACTTCTCTCCTCTCCCTTCCAATACCTGATCTTGCCCATTTTCTTTCCCTTCCCCCCCCCTCAAAGTTCTCTCCCTCTCTATACTTCTTGTGATTAGCTTTGTTCCCCCTTCTATGTAGGATTGAAGCATCCACATTTTGGTCTTCCTTCTTCTTAAACTCTGTATGGTTTATGTGTTATATCATTGGTATTGTGAGCTTATAGGTTAATATCCACTCATCAGTGAGTACATACTATGTGTGTTCTTTTGTGACTGGGTTACATCACTTAGGATGATTTTCTAGTTCTTTCCATATGCCTGCAAATTTCATGAAGTCCTTGTTTTAAATAGGTGAGTAGTACTACATTGTGTAGATGTACCACATTTTCTGTATCCATTCTTTCTTTGAGGGGCATCTTGGTTGTTTCCAGCTTCTGGTTATTATAAATAAGGCTGCATGTGTCCTTTTTATAGGTTAAAGCATCTTTTGTGTACATAACCATTAGCGGTACATCTGGGTCTTCAGGTAGAACCATTTCCAATTTTTAGAGGAACCACCATATTGACTTCAAAAGTGGTTTTATCACACATGATCATTTCATTAGATGCTGAGAAAGCATTTGACAAAATTCAACAACCCTTCATGATAAAAGTCCTGGAAAGAATAGGAATTCAAGGCCCATACCTAAAGATAGTAAAAGCCACATACAGCAAACCAGTTGCTAACATTAAACTAAATGGAGAGAAACTTGAAGCAATCCCACTAAAATCAGGGACTAGACAAAACTGCCCACTCTCTCCCTATTTATTCAATATAGTTCTTGAAGTTCTAGCCAGAGCAATCAGACAACAAAAGGAGATCAAGGGGATACAGATCGGAAAAGAAGAGGTCAAAATATCACTATTTGCAGACGACATGATAGTATATTTAAGTGATCCCAAAAGTTCCACCAGAGAACTACTAAAGCTGATAAACAACTTCAGCAAAGTGGCTGGGTATAAAATTAACTCAAATAAATCAGTTGCCTTCCTCTATACAAAAGAGAAACAAGCCGAGAAAGAAATTAGGGAAACGACACCCTTCATAATAGACCCAAATAATATAAAATACCTCGGTGTGACTTTAACCAAGCAAGTAAAAGATCTGTACAATAAGAACTTCAAGACACTGAGGAAAGAAATTGAAGAAGACCTCAGAAGATGGAAAGATCTCCCATGCTCATGGACTGGCAGGATTAATATAGTAAAAATGGCCATTTTACCAAAAGCAATCTACAGATTCAATGCAATCCCCATCAAAATACCAATCCAATTCTTCAAAGAGTTAGACAGAACAATTTGCAAATTCATCTGGAATACCAAAAAACCCAGGATAGCTAAAGCTATCCTCAACAATAAAAGGACTTCAGGGGGAATCACTATCCCTGAACTCAAGCAGTATTACAGAGCAATAGTGATAAAAACTACATGGTATTGGTACAGAGACAGACAGATAGACCAATGGAATAGAATTGAAGACCCAGAAATGAACCCACACACCTATGGTCACTTGATTTTTGACAAAGCAGCCAAAACCATCCAATGGAAAAAAGATAGCATTTTCAGCAAATGGTGCTGGTTCAACTGGAGGGCAACATGTAGAAGAATGCAGATCGATCCATGCTTATCACCCTGTACAAAGCTTAAGTCCAAGTGGATCAAGGACCTCCACATCAAACCAGACACACTCAAACTAATAGAAGAAAAACTAAGGAAGCATCTGGAACACATGGGCACTGGAAAAAATTTCCTGAACAAAACACCAATGGCTTATGCTCTAAGATCAAGAATCGACAAATGGGATCTCATAAAACTGCAAAGCTTCTGTAAGGCAAAGGACACTGTGGTTAGGACAAAACGGCAACCAACAGATTGGGAAAAGATCTTTACCAATCCTACAACAGATAGAGGCCTTATATCCAAAATATACAAAGAACTCAAGAAGTTAGACCGCAGGGAAACAAATAACCCTATTAAAAATGGGGTTCAGAGCTAAACAAAGAATTCACAGCTGAGGAATGCCGAATGGCTGAGAAACACCTAAAGAAATGTTCAACATCTTTAGTCATAAGGGAAATGCAAATCAAAACAACCCTGAGATTTCACCTCACACCAGTGAGAATGGCTAAGATCAAAAACTCGGGTGTCAGCAGATGCTGGCGAGGATGTGGAGAAAGAGGAACACTCCTCCATTGTTGGTGGGATTGCAGACTGGTAAAACCATTCTGGAAATCAGTCTGGAGGTTCCTCAGAAAATTGGACATTGAACTGCCTGAGGATCCAGCTATACCTCTCTTGGGCATATACCCAAAAGATGCCTCAACATATAAAAGAGACACGTGCTCCACTATGTTCATCGCAGCCTTATTTATAATAGCCAGAAACTGGAAAGATCCCAGATCCCCTTCAACAGAGGAATGGATACAGAAAATGTGGTACATCTACACAATGGAATATTACTCAGCTATCAAAAACAACGAGTTTATGAAATTCGTAGGCAAATGGTTGGAACTGGAAAATATCATCCTGAGTGAGCTAACCCAATCACAGAAAGACATACATGGTATGCACTCATTGATAAGTGGCTATTAGCCCAAATGCTTGAATTACCCTAGATCCCTAGAACAAACGAAACTCAAGACGGATGATCAAAATGTGAATGCTTCACTCCTTCTTTAAATGAGGAAAAAGAATACCCTTGGCAGAGAAGGGAGAGGCAAAGATTAAAACAGAGACTGAAGGAACACCCAATCAGAGCCTGCCCCACATGTGGCCCATACATATACAGCCACCCAATTAGACAAGATGGATGAAGCAAAGAAGTGCAGACCGACAGGAGCCGGATGTAGATCGCTCCTGAGAGACACAGCCAGAATACAGCAAATACAGAGGCGAATGCCAGCAGCAAACCACTGAACTGAGAATAGGTCCCCCGTTGAAGGAATCAGAGAAAGAACTGGAAGAGCTTGAAGGTGCTCGAGACCCCAAAAGTACAACAATGTCAAGCAACCAGAGCTTCCAGGGACTAAGCCACTACCTAAAGACTATACATGGACTGACCCTGGACTCTGACCCCATAGGTAGCAATGAATATCCTAGTAAGAGCACCAGTGGAAGGGGAAGCCCTGGGTCCTGCTAAGACTGAACCCCCAGTGAACTAGACTATGGGGGGAGGGCGGCAATGGGGGGAGGGTTGGGAGGGGAACACCCATAAGGAAGGGGAGGGGGGAGGGGGATGTTTGTCCGGAAACCGGGAAAGGGAATAACACTTGAAATGTATATAAGAAATACTCAAGTTAATAAAAAAAAAAGTGGTTTTATCAGCTTGCAGTCCACCAGGCATGGAGGAGTCCACATCCTTGCCACATCTCTTGTCACCTGCCTTTTTCACCTTAGCCACTATGATTGGTGTAAGGTCACAACTCAGGGTCCTTTTGACATGCATTTCACTGATGTCTAAGGATGTTGAACATTTCTTTAAGTGCTTCTTAGCCATTTAAGATTCCTCAGTTGAGAATTCTTTGTTTAGCTTTGTGCCCCATTTTAATAGGGTTATTTGTTTCTCTGGAGTCTACCTTCTTGAGTTCTTTGTATACTTTGGATATCAGTCCTCTATTGGATATAGAATTGATAAAGCTCTTTCCCCAGTCTGTTGGTTGCTGTCTTGTTCTAATGACGGTGTCCTTTGCCTTACAGAAGCTTTTCAATGTTATGATGTCCCATTTGTCAATTCTTGATCTTAGAGCATAAGCCATTGGCGTTCTGTTTAGGAAATTTTCTTAAACAAATGTGTGCTGGTGGGTTTGATGCTCTTCCCCACTTTCCCTTCTATTAGAGTCAGTGTATCTGGTTTTATGTGGAAGTCCTTGATCCACTTGGACTATAATTTAAATATCCACTTATTGCTAAGTGGATGTTTCAACAGATTATAGCTCTTTGAAAGAGAGATTGCCTGAAGAATACATTTTTTCTCACCAAATTAATATATTCTTAAATTAAGTGGTTAAGAGTTACTACTTAGTTTCTTACTAAGGATAAATTTGAATGACAAGAGACAAAGTAATAATTTATACTTATCACATGCAATTTGCTGTGCATTTGAGCATTTGTGTGTATAGATACACCCTTCCTAATGAAACTACTATGAATTACTAAGAATGCCATTAGGTGTGGAACCAAAGTGGCAAGCCAAGCTCATGGAAAAAGCATGAAGTGTATTACATAAGTTGTGTGTGTGTGTGTGTATGTGTGTGTGTGTGTGTGTGTGTGTGTGTGTGTACCCATCTATACTCTACTAGTTTGTGCCAGGATTCTTAGGAAGGAAAACAATGAAAGGCATATTTACCTTACAGGTTACACTCTATCAATTGAGGAAACCTAGAGCAGATACTCAAGGTAGGAGCCCAGAAGAAAAATCTGGAGGGACTGTGGAAGAATGCTGACTACTCGCCTGCTCATCCTGCATTTTTAGAACTCTGAGAACTTTTTACCCAGGATTGGCATTTCCTCAAAAGAGCCATGTCCTTGGACATCAATTATTAATAAAGAAAATCCTGATTCAGGCTTGTCTATAATTAATATAAAAGGGGCTGACATAAAAGTAAAGAGAACAAAAATGTAAACTGATGAGAAATTCAGCAATATCCAATAACTTCATATTTGTGTATATATATATATATATATAGTCTACAATATAAAAGAGAAAACTGAAAAAACTGTTCATAAGTATATTATACATGCATGCATGTGGTATATATGATGTACATGATGTATATGTATATGCACATACACATGCATATATGTGTAGCAAATTTTTTATTATTCATTGGTTTTCCCACACTTATTTCAAAGGGAGAAGAAATTTTCTCACCTCTATACTCATGTAAACAAAGGTTTAAAGATGATAAATAATTGTTAGAAGGTGCCTTTTTCCTTGTGTTCCTTTCCAACATTTGTCATGTCATGGTCATGTTATTTTATATTTCTCTAATGTTATATATCCCTTGAATATGTTTGGGTTGAACATCCATTCTTTCAAGTTTTTCCAAATTTTTTAATTGTCCTGCCTTTGTTCACTTTTCCACCTCCAAGAGAAGGTGAATGCATGTGAATGTACTGAGACTTCCTGCCTGTTGCTCATTTTGTCTCGTTTTCTTCAAATAGTATTTCTACATCTGTGCTCAGACAGGGGCTGGTTTCATTCACTGAGACCAGTTGTTGGGCTCAGTGCCTTCAGAATTATGCTCTACCTCCTGGAGGTCATCAGGAATAATTTCATCTGGGAGCAAATTGTGTCATGTTCGTAGGCCTAAAACTCAAGTACCATGATTTTTGCTTTCAGTAAGTAAAGGACCACATCTCCATTTTGGTTGACCTTTCAGAAGATGATTTCTTGAATCTGGAGTGGTCATTAACTAGGATAGAATTCTTTCAGGCTTCATAGCTATTTATTGGAAAAGGTTATATGGTAAAATGTGAAATATTGTCCTTTTAAAATGAAAACAATTCTCAGAAGCATATTGAACATTCAAGGGACACTCAGTAGCAGAAATATAAATGTGTGTGTGTGTGTGTGTGTGTGTGTGTGTGTGTGTGTGTGTGTGTGTGTGTGTAATGGAAACAAACAGGGTATTTGACAAAATAATAAGGTAGAAAATTATAATGGATTTTTTGGTTTATTTTCTTTTTTTATTTATTTATTTTTACACTTCAGATTTTATTCCCCTCATGTTCTACCCTCTGACTATGCCACATCCCATGCCTCCTCCATGCACCCCACCACTGTCTCCACAAGGATATCCCCACCCTACCACCCTACCAGAATGCTAAATTTCCTAGGGCCTGCAGTCTCTTGAGGGTTAGGTGCATCTTCTCTGACTGAACCCAGACTCAGTAGCCCTCTGCTGTATATGTTTTGGAGACCTCATCTCATGGGTGTATGCTGCCTAGTTGTTAATCCAATGTCTGAGAGATCTCGGGGTCTAGGTTAATTGAGACTGCTGGTCCTCCTATAGGTTTGCCCTCCTCCTCAGCTTCCTCCAGTTTTCCCTAATTCAACCAGAGGGGTCAGAAGCTTCTGTTCATTGGTTGGGTGCACATTTCTGCATCTGACTTTTTCACCTGCTTGCTGGGTCTTTCAGAGGGCAGTCATGATAGGTCCCTTTTTGTAAATGCCCCATAGCCTCAGTAATGGTGTCAGGTCTTAGGGCCTCTCCCCTTGAGCTAGATCCCACTGTGGGCCTGTCACTGGATCTTCTTTTCCATCCCTGCATTTCTATCAGACAGGAAGAATTATGGGTCGGAGTTTTGACTGTGGGATAGCAACTGCATCCCTCATTTGATGCCCTGTCTTTCTGCTGGAGGTAGATTCAATAAGTTCCCTCTCCCCACTCTAGGGCATTTCATCTAGGGTCCTGAGAGTCTCTCACTTCCCAGGTCTCTAGTATATTCTGGAGGGTTCTCACAATCTCCTTCTTCCTGAGGTTGCCTGTTTTCATTCTTTCTGCTGGCCCTCAGGGCTTGAGTCCTTTTCCCCCACCCAATACCAGATCATGGTTCCCTCTCTGTCCACCCTCATGACCTTTCCCTCCCTGGTTCCTCCCTCCCTCCCCCCTGTGGTTGCTTTCTTCTCCCTCCCAAGTGGGACTGAGGCGTCCTCATTTGGGCCCTTCAGCTTTTTGACCTTTTTGAGTTCTGTGAACTGTATCTTGGATATTCTCTACTTTTCCATTGATTATTTTCTTCCCCCTTATGAGTAGTACTGAAGCATCCACACTTTGCTCTTACTTCTTAAGAAGAACAGATATGGAGGAGTATTGGAGTGAGATGAAAAGAGACCATTGTATTAAATGTAAAATATAATATTAAAGTAAAACTTTTGTAGGCAGATCTATAAAAGGTAATGTAATATTTGGATGTGAGAAACCCCAGCACTAGTTTTATAAAAGATGGAGCTAAATGACCATGAGAAAGAAGAGATTCTTAGTCGTGTTCTAGGTACTATCAAAGGTAACTGTTGAGCAAGAGACATGGTAAAAAGAAAGATTGAATCTAAATATTAAATTCACTAAACAATCATATTCTCATTAGAATCAGGACACAAATACTTCTTAACTGCGGGGATTATACCAAGAGTGTGTATTAGCATTTAGCCTATGGGTCAAGAATTAATTAATGCAGTAAAAAGTAATAAAATAAATTTAGAGGTTTTCGCTTGTTTAGAATAAAATATTTTAAGTTGAACAAGGATAACACCAGTAGTCATGTCAGAGTGGATGGGAGGAGCTGATGAGGCCTTACCCTACAGGAAGAAATATGAGCAACTAAGGGAAAGCATGCCCACTGTTTATTCAAAATCCACAAAACCATGACCAGCCGTCAAAACACAAATATGAGTAACATTACAGAAACTGAGCAAGTTACATTTAGAAATGTGTATCTCTGTAGATATATGCATGCAACTCCAATTAATGAAAAAGAAGGGCACAGATTTGAAAGATACCCACGAGGGTTATATAGGAGTGTTTAGAGGGAAGAATGGAATATAATAATTATATTATAATCCAAAATAAAAGAAAGTAAATAAAATCAATGGACTTATTTCATATTTGCAACAGTCATATGGGCTACACACATGATGACATTCATCTTCATGTCGACTAGAAATAAGAAGCCTAGAAAGATAGCCAAAGCCATGTCTAACGTGTAGCAAAGTCAAATTTCACTTCCAGAGTGCCCTTTCCTAACCAAGTAGTAACCTGGCAAATTGTAGACCTAAGAGATGTAAATCTATGACTATCCAATTAGCTTTCATAATTTATTATTAAAATGGGTATAGAAAATATTTTAATATTTCATTTATTATAAAATACTGGACAAACTCCTAAATATTTAGGATCTTTATTTCTCCATATCTACTTCAAGATTATAGAAGGCTCATAATGTTAATAGGGAAGAGTTTTTGTTCACTATATTAAAATATAAGTAACAAATTTATTTACACTTTATTTACAGTCACAACCTGGATATTATTTCTTGTCTTATTATTTTCTCCTGAAATTGTTTCTCTTTTGGAAACCATATACATATAAATATTCCATACTATTCACTGAGATAAAAGACCATATATTTATAGAAGGATATTCACAATGGAGGAGAAAAATAAGAAAGAGTCTAGAGAGGGTGAATAAAGAGCAATTAATAATGATAAATTCTGAAAATAAAATGATCTGAAATAAAAATGGTTGTAAATATACATTTTTCTACCCACCATTTAGAATTTTATTTATAGTAACATTTGGCCTCTCTTACAAATGCAAGCAACATTCTTTTTGCTCTGTAATTATTTCTTTCTGGCTGTGTGAGCAGAAGAGGTTTTGACATTTTTTTTAAGCTCAGGAAAGCAAATGCTTTAATGAACAGCTTGTTATCAAATGCCTCTTGCTTTGCTTTGCTTGCAATTCCCAGTTTCATCCAGCCAGAGAAGAATCTTTGTGGAACATGTAAATGTCTTTCATCCCAATAAAGCTTCTATGTGTAAGTCCCCAAAGTTCTCAAATTTGGTATTTAATTATCTGTTAATTAAATCACCCAGTTTAGAGAGGCTTTAGTTTAAAAGGATATTAAATGTCTAATTTACTTTTACAAATGAGATACAGTGTCAACTTCTATGCAATGAGGGATGTACACTTTTAGGAAAATGCCATTTTTATAGCCAGAGGAAAAGAAGAACAAAGAAGAGGGGAGGAGAAGGAGGAGGAGGAAGATGGGGAGGAGGAGGGGAAGAGGAGGAGAAGGGGGGAGGAGGAAGAGGAGGAGGAGAAGGAGGAAGAGGAGGAGGAGGAGGAGATGAAAGCAAGCACAACTCTAAAGCACCATCCAAAGGGTGCACGTGGACAGACCCATGCTTCCAGCTGCTATGTCGTAGAGGATGGTCTTGTTGGGCGCCAATGGGAAGAGAAGCCCTTGGTCCTACCAAGGCTTGGTTCTCCAGTATAAGGGAATATCAGGGCAGGGAGGAGGGAAGGGGGGCCAGGGGTTGGGGGAATACCCTTACAGAAGGGGAAGGGAGGATGGGGTAAGGGGTTTATGGACAGGAAGGCAGGAAAGGGGATAACATTTGAAAAGTAAATAAGATAATCCAATAAAAAAAGAAGCGATCACATCTATACAATACACATCATGTATAATGTGAGCTCTCTAGAAAATTCAGATGTAACAGGTCAAGAAATCAGTTTAAATTCCATGTGATATGGTACTGGTGTGGAAGACACTTTGAAGGTTTTAACTTTTAAGTATGTGCTTTTTTTTAATTCTAGTGTCACAATTTGAGGAGATCATGCTCATTGAACATTTTTTATATTGACTTCACATTTTTTGTTATGTGTTTATCATTATTTCTAAACTTCCTTCCTTTTTTATGCCCTTTAGAGGTGACCATGTCAAAGGATCTAATTGTGTCCACAAATTCACATGCGTCACTGAGAATAAGGAGTTCTAGACTCTGTATGTATACATCGAATTTCTTAAATAATAATTTTGGTAAATAATACTGCATTGTGCCGTTTTTCTCTTTTCTCACTTTTATCATATTTTATCATTTTTTATTCTCAATTAAGGTCAATAAGTCTCTGTCTTCATAATTGTCATTCAATGACACTTATGATGGTGAGTGAGACTTAACATTTCAAGAAGTGTTTTCTGAAGTTCTTTTTTTACATGTGTATTTCTTTTATCTGCATGCCTGCATGTGCACAGGACTCCTGTCTTATGTCCTAAGAGTCCTGCTATGGGTGCTAGATTCCCTAGAACTGAAATTAGCAATGGTTGTCAGCTACTATTACAATAGTTGCCAGTGGGTGCTGAGAACCAAACCCAGGGGCATTCATATTATAGCTATCAATGCCTGATAATGCTGTCTCAAAAGAACAGTTTTGTGGCACACTGTTGCTGATAACTGAAATAATTTTAATGAATTAATTAATATCCCTTTAAAACCCTTGCTTTTCAAAAAGGCAATAAAATGCTACATATAAAGGATGGCAGAGATACAATTTTATGATAGGATACAACTCATTTTAGAGGGCTCTTCAAGTGTAAGGTAAGCTATGCAGGGCTACAAATAGACCACCCACAAGGATGTTTAACATTGACGGGAAGACCTAAAGTGGAGAATCAAAATAGGATTTAGGGAAAGTCTTCAATAACAATATGACATATTTCAACTTTGTGCACATGCAGTTTTTGACTGTTCCAGGTTTTAATACAGGGGTCACTATGTAGAATGTTGTTTATACTATCAGCTAATCAGTGAGTAATTACTACAACCTCTTCTTCCAAATATTAATCATAAGTTGTGTCTTTCCACAACTGCTTCCTAAGCAGTGTCCATATTTAGGAAACATGACTTGAAGCTACACTTCATAGCACTCTCTTACATAGACAGACAGTTTCTTTTAATAAGGAAAGCAAAGTTATTATGGAATATAATTTATTGAAGTGACTTCTACTGGTTATATATTCTACAGGGTATCAATGGCATTAAATGCTCACTTTAATGTTTGGAAAATATCTACCTGCACATGAAAGAGAGAGCTAATTGTTTACTTAATTTAAGGAATTTTTATTCAAAACTTTAGTTTTAACTTCTTATATGAAAACGAAAAACGTGGATGCCATGTGTCTTCTGTGTATCTTCATCACATTCCTCTCCAAATACCAATAGAAATTCTGAGCATATACCTATTCCAACTTAATATGTCTTCCTTCCTTCCTTCCTTCCTTCCTTCCTTCCTTCCTTCCATCTCTCCTTCCTTCCTTCCCTCCATCCTTCCTTCCTTCCCTTCTTCCCTCCATCCCTTCTTCCCTCCATCCCTCCTTCCCTCCATCCTTCCTTCCTTCCTTCCCTTCTTCCCTCCATCCTTCCTTCCCTCCCTCCCTCCCTTCCTCCCTCTTTCCCTTCCTCCTTCCTTCCTTCTTTCCTTCCTCCTTCCTTCCTTCTTTCCTTCCTCCCTCCCTCCTCCCTTCCCTCCCTCCCTCCTTCCTTCCTTCTTTCCTTCCTTCCTTTTTCCGTCCCTCCTTCCCTTCCTTTTTTCCTTCTTTCCTTTTTTCCTTCTTTCCTTTCTTTCTTTTTCTTTCTTCCTTTCTTTCTTTCTTCCTTATCTTTTCTTTTATGTCACCTAATGAATCCAATAACCAGTCTGGATTATATGAGTTGGCAACCTTTCACTGGGACATAGACACCATTTCTGAGACCATACCTTTAAAGAATAGTGCCACCCTCTGCCCCAGCCACCATCAACTGTAAGGCTCCACAAATACTGGTGGAGTCTTAGGAGAAACACCTTCATCCATGCTGGAAATCATACTGGGTTGATCCTGTGCAGCTCTTCAGCAATTAACTTAGTCGCTAAGAGGTTTTATGTCCAACAGTCTGTCATGACTGGTTACTATTTCAGCCTACTTGTTTATAATACAGTTCATTGTTACAGAAATGTGTAAGTTGACAAACTTTTGGACAGGATTGCCACTACCTGTCTCCTATAGTGCTTTATGGTCAGATAAGAATATTTCTGAGAGAAACACACTCACTTCAGGGAAACCAACTGGCACTGGTGTCCCATGGAATGGTGATGTATTGCTACCTCTGTAAAATTGTTGCAAGTCAGTTCAGAAAGTCAAAGAGCTCAGTGGATTCCTTTCCAGGACTATTTTCTTCAAGGAAATAAAATATTCTCCATGATTTACTACTCTCAATTTTCAAAAGTAAGATTTAATTGTTTTTTACCAAGATGGATATAATAGCATTTCCATAACTTACACATAAATTTTACTTGTTTCTCTGTGTGTAGAAATGAAAATTAATTTTAAATGGCACATACAACATAAAGTCAGAAGAATAATTTGATGCTTCATTAAATTCATATTATATATAACACTTAAGTAGGGTTTCATAGCTCCTCCAAACATCATTTATTTATAGTGAAAATATACAGAATTCATTATAATAGCTTATTTGGAATGTACCTTACTTTGCTATCTCTAGCCTTTCTATTGTGCCATAAAAGTGTAGAGTTTCTCACAACTCCAATATGAAACTATGAGGTAGTACCAATGAACCCGTCAGTCAGCCTTTCCCCATCCTTCTTTACAGACACCACCTGAGGGTGATGTCATGTTGTATTTACCAGTCTGTGCTAGATTACTGTGCATAGTACTTTTTTCCATTTCTACTCCTGTGGTTGAAAATGAATAATTCGTCCATTTGTTGTTGTTGTTGTTGTTATTGTTGTTGTTGTCATTTCAGCTGAATAGTTTGCTAAAACGTTTGTGTTATTTTCTCCACTCACCAGATGGTAGGCAGTATGCTTGTTCCCATTCCTCAGCCTTGTAAATTGTAATAGATGAGCATAAAGCACAGTTTCCTCCCCAGCCTACCAAACTCTCTGTGTAACTTGTGTCAACTGGCAATAGAAGCATCATATTCTCTGTATCTGAAAGCAAGTAGACCCCACAGAAGTACACTTTTCATAGTGTACAGATAGATGCTTAAGGGGGATCTGAAGAAAATCTGCCTTGGTAGTATACTGGATGTGTGATAAGGACAGTTTTAATGTTGACAAGCCATGTCTTAAAGTCAGTTTTGTGCACAGCTGTTATTGACACACAGATGTATGTGCTGAGTACCTCTTGCATACACTTTCATAGGAAATCACTCTTTCATAGTATTTCATATACCAATTCACATTGGTTTTCACAGAGTTTGTAATTATACTTGTGAATATTTTTAATTTTAGTCCTTCTAACTACTCCAACATTCTACTTAAAATTCAAAAATAATATTTGAGCATTCTCACTGGTATTGTTCAGATCAAGACTGTTCATTTATTCATCCATTCATTCAAGAAAACCAAGGGGTATTACATTGACTCAAATAATAGAAACTAGAGTTACTTTCTCCCCAAAGACTGTACATGGACTGACCCTGGGCCCCAACCGCATAGGTAGCAATGAATAGCCTAGTAAGAGCACCAGTGGAAGGGAAAGCCCTTGGTCCTGCCAAGACTGAACCCCCAGTGAATGGGATTCTTAGGGGCGGTAATGGGGGAAGGAGGAGGAGGGGAACACCAATATAGAAGGGGAGAGGGAGGGGTTAGGGGAATGTTGACCAGGAAATCGGGAAAGGGAATAACATTTGAAATGTAAATAAGAAATACCCAATTTAATAAAGATGGGGGAAAAAGAAGAAAAGAGGATCCTTGGGTATAGCACCTTCAGATTTGTAAATGTATTAAGGAAATAATGTTTAAACAAGATCTATAAATTACAGTAGAAATTTTGCAAAATAGCAAAATAAACACCCACACACTTAAAATCACTAACAAAGGGAGAAGTTTTTCTTCTGTCATTTAAATTTTTTCTTAGTCCCTGGAAAGTGTCCTAATATGTATTTTGATCTTATTCAAATTACCTTGCCCTTTTCACCCTCTGGATTTTGTGTCCTTTAAAAAAGTCATCAAGACCAATCTGTGCTGACTAATATTTTAGGAAAATACCTTATTCCTTTCTTAGCATTACTTTTGTTTGATTACTTCTTTGTTACTTTCTGGTGTTGCCCTATTATAGGACAAATTCACTTTATGATTTTGTGCACATAATTTGTTAATAGCAGCATTTCATGTGATTTTTAAATGGCTTTTAGTGTTATTTATTTCTTCTATTTTCTCTGCTACCTTGCACTTCATTCCCATTTAACTTTTCTGTACCATTATTCATTCTTAATCCTGATAACAATATGTTGCTTCTCCATTCTCTAGAAAGCCTACCCCAATACCAAATAGCAATTAATGACCTCTATAGATACACCAAATGAAACACACATATTTGAAGATTCAAAGTCAATAGTCATAGATGAGAGAAAGCATTTTATGTTTGTCTTTCTGGGTCTGGGTTACCTTACTTGGAATGATTGTTATCAGCCCTGTTCATTTACCTACTACTGTCATAATGTACTTTTCCTTGATAGCTGAAGAGCATCACACTGTGTGAATATACCTCTCTGACTAAATGAAGGATTACCCTCTCTAGGCAGAGGCACTAGAACCAGAGTCACTCATCCACTCCCTTGACCTGCCGGAGAATAACATGCCCCAAGCTTACCTTCTGAACTCAATTCCTTTCCTCTTCTTCAGGTAGAGATTCTGGACTTAAGCCACCATCTTTATTAGCACCCATCACAAGAGGAAAAGATCTGAGTACCTCTCTGGGATTCATGAAAACCTCACGTAGCTTGAACTGACCTACTAAATTGATGAAAAATGGAGACTAACCAAAACAATTAGAATAACCAGGAATAGATCTTTGGACATCTGCTTAACATGGGCAAATAAGATTAGGAAACACTATAAATCCCCTTAAACCAGATACTTTGGTGTCATCGTAAATATAGAAATATAATAACCCAAAGAGCTACACTCTTGTAGGGAGTCTTAATGTAATTATGAATCACACTATGATAAATAGTAAAGCTAGAAATAGGGAAGAGGGATAAGGAAGCTACAAAAATGGAGGTTGTCAAGAGAGCTACTGTGACACGCTATTTGAAATAAAAATTAAGTATGTAGTCGGGAGTTCTGAGATTGTCTGTAGACTGTCTGAGGGGGGAAATCATACATAAAGTGTGTCCTAAGAATAAATGATGGCGAATTATTTAAGAAATAATAAGACCAAATATTGAAATGAATATTAGAAAGAATTAATGTAATACAAATATAAAGATATAATAAGAGTCCTATCTCATATACCTGAATAGCATTTGAAAGGCTCTTGGATTTTATTAATATGTAATTATTTTAAATGAAATAATTTATTCATTGAAATATTTTAAAGTAGGGCATTCTGAATGTGTGTTGTATACTCCTATAATCAAGAAGTTAATTTATTTAAAAAGTGTGTTACTTCTTAAATGCAGTGTTGACAAGACCTATTACAAAACTTCATTATAAATTTCCTAAAATGAAATTCTACAACGGAAAAAAAATTAACTTGGGAATGACCTCTAAAACAAACAAAACCGATCGGCTGGGGTTTGGCAGGCTCTCCTTTTCCAAACAACGGTGAGAACAGCAGCAACAAATAAGTTGTCTTGTTCTTTTCCTTAGAGATTTCCTACTACAACAGAAACATACTCAAGTACACGCCCAGCACAGCAGCAGAAAGTGTAAGAGGCACTAACAACAAAATCCCAGTGCTGTCTCACAAGGAAAGAGGCCAAAAGGACTTAGGAAGTGATTCGTAGTTAGAGGGAATGTACAGCACAACCCAGATTGTCTTTTACAAACCTTGTTCTTTTGTGAAGTCCGCAAAAGGTAATCTGTTATTTAAAGACAATCGTTATGGTAGATGAGGTGAACGATCATTAATGGGGACCAACAGAATCTTCACAGAACAGAAGGAATGAAGACAAATACATCTAGACTTTCATTAAGTAGAAGCGAAGAATCACTTCCCAAAGCACCTCAATGGATGACCATATCAGAAAAATATCAACATCTGTCTTACCTGTGCAGAAGGTACATGCTGTGATTTATCATCCCCTAAGAATTTGTCATGCACAGTTTTAATGTCACAACAGGTAAAACTACAGTGTACCTCAACTTAAACATAAAGTAGATGTAACTTAAGACACATCCAAATTGTCTAAAATTAAAAAATGTTCATTTTATTTTTATTTTTTAATTTTATTTAACCCTTTTATTTACACTCCAAATTTTATCCCCCTCCCTCTGACTGTTCCAAATCCCATACCTTCTCCCTCCCCCTCCTACACTCCCATCTCCACTACGATGTCCCCACCCCAACCCCAACAGACCTCCCCACTCCCTGGGGCCTCAAGTCTCTTGAGGGTTAGAGGCCTCTTCTCTCACTGAGGCCAGACAAAGTAGTCTTCTGCTGTTAATGTGTTGGGGGCCTCATATCAGCTGGAGTGTGCTGCCTGTTTTGGAGAAGCAGTGTAGGAGAGATCTCAGGGGTCCAGGTTAATTGAGACTGCGGGTTCTCCTACAGGATTCTCCTCCTCCTCAGCTTTTTCCAGTTTTTCCCTAATTCAACCAGGAGGTCAGCAGCTTCTGTCCATTGGTTGGGTGTAAATATCTGCATGTGACTCTCAGCTGCTTGTTGGGTGTTTCGAAAAGCATTCACGAGCACTCCATAGCCTCAGAAATAGTGTCAGGCCTTGGGGACTCCCCTTAAGCTGGAATAAACTAAATTTTATAGTTGCAGACACACTGAACATCCAGAGGACCTGAATTCTAATTAGGTGACCATTCAGCGTTCCAAAGAGTAAATCTCTTCAACGTTTGTGCTGTAAGCTTGCATGCATTATCAATTGAATTATCAACTGAATGTCTCTGAAGGTAGGATTAAAAATTTAACATTCAACTCCTGTGTTGTTATTTCTTTATAAATGTATTTGTCTAAGGCAGACAGAATAGAAGCGTTCATTATTGGTTGACATAAAAATCCTTTAAGTACTAGTAATTGAACCTAGGGCCACGTGCATGCTAGGCAAATTTTCATCAAGTGAGCTACAGCTCAGTCTAGGTAACATAATCAAGATAGAGTTATTTTTAGTGGGTCAGATGACTTATTAAATTTAGGAAGAACATACATTTTATATTTTTTAACTTTATGGTTAGAAAAAGGAGTTTATATTAGTTTTTCTCATTACCTTAGACAAATACTTGTCACTTCAACATAATTAACTATCTGCTTTTTCATTTTTTCTGAACATGTGTGATGGTATATCCTGCTGTACATAAACATGTGGAATGGAGAGGTCAACAATGGGTATCTACCTTAACTAATTTTTCTTCTATTTTTGAAGTAATGCCTCTTTCTGAGTGCCTGAATTTCACCAGTTCTGGCCATTTCACAATCTGGCCAAGATTGTCTGGCCATAAACCCTAGGGATGCTCATGTCTACATTGTCATAGTACTGGAATTAGGGCTTATATCTCATTGCATTTAGCTTTATATGGCTCTGGTGATCTGAAAACAGGTTATGATATTGGTATGCTATGAACTTTCTAAGAATTCTCCGAGCCACAGAAATCTATGTATGTATGTATGTATCTATCTATCTATCTATCTATTTACCTACCCACCTACCTACCTATTGATCTATCTATTTTTGAGGTTTAATTTTTCAACTTTTAAATTTCTTTAAAATTTCTCCTTATAATATTCTTCTAAAATTCCTAAAAATGTATAAATGCTAGTTAAATGGTTGCTGCCGTCTTAACCAAATTGTCACCAGTTTGTTGACTAAAAATCCTGGTGTATGATCAATATTAAACATATTGTTATCATAAACTTAATCGGAATTATTATTTGAGCTATTCCCTGAATATTCTCTATGGTAATTGAACATTTTAATATGCTAGTCATTTCTTGATGAATCATCCAGATTACCCGTTTCACAACATTGTTTATCTGGCTTCATTAGAACTTCCAAAATACTGTACTTTCCAAGCATATGTTTGCAAAATTTATTGTCTGCCATATAAAATTTTTGACACTTGGTCATTAATGAATTAAATATCCCAACTTTGCCACTTCTTTCCTGTCTGTCACATAATTATTTAGTCCAGACCTAGACTTAAAAGCTTGACCTTCACCATCTGCCAACGAATACTATCCACGCTGTTTTGGATAAATTGCTACATAATACCGAACCTAGCTGATTTCACTCTTTAATCAATTAGTATTTAAGAAGGTAGTTCATACAGAGCTAAAACTATGTATAACATAAAATATTCTGTATGTGGAGAGTTAGATATACTTTAAAGAGTGTGCTTCAGTGTCTTTTTCTTTGTTTCCAATTTTGAATAGGGGACATATTATATAAGGTGTGTTTCTCATATTTTTCTTTCTTTTTTTTTTTATTAACTTGAGTATTTCTTATATACATTTCGAGTGTTATTCCCTTTCCCGGTTTCCGGGCAAACATCCCCCTCCCCCCTCCCTTCCTTATGGGTGTTCCCCTCCCAACCCTCCCCCCATAGCCGCCCTCCCCCCATAGACTAGTTCACTGGGGGTTCAGTCTTAGCAGGACCCAGGGCTTCCCCTTCCACTGGTGCTCTTACTAGGATATTCATTGCTACCTATGGGGTCAGAGTCCAGGGTCAGTCCATGTATAGTCTTTAGGTAGTGGCTTAGTCTCTGGAAGCTCTGGTTGCTTGGCATTGTTGTACTTTTAGGGTCTCGAGCCCCTTCAAGCTCTTCCAGTTCTTTCTCTGATTCCTTCAATAGGGGACCTATTCTCAGTTCAGTGGTTTGCTGCTGGCATTCGCCTCTGTATTTGCTGTATTCTGGCTGTGTCTCTCAGGAGCGATCTACATCCGGCTCCTGTCGGTCTGCACTTCTTTGCTTCATCCATCTTGTCTAATTGGGTGGCTGTATATGTATGGGCCACATGTGGGGCAGGCTCTGATTGGGTGTTCCTTCAGTCTCTGTTTTAATCTTTGCCTCTCCCTTCCCTGCCAAGGGTATTCTTTTTCCTCATTTAAAGAAGGAGTGAAGCATTCACATTTTGATCATCCGTCTTGAGTTTCATTTGTTCTAGGGATCTAGGGTAATTCAAGCATTTGGGCTAATAGCCACTTATCAATGAGTGCATACCATGTATGTCTTTCTGTGATTGGGTTAGCTCACTCAGGATGATATTTTCCAGTTCCAACCATTTGCCTATGAATTTCATAAACTCGTTGTTTTTGATAGCTGAGTAATATTCCATTGTGTAGATGTACCACATTTTCTGTATCCATTCCTCTGTTGAAGGGCATCTGGGTTATTTCCAGTTTCTGGCTATTATAAATAAGGCTGCGATGAACATAGTGGAGCACGTGTCTCTTTTATATGTTGAGGCATCTTTTGGGTATATGCCCAAGAGAGGTATAGCTGGATCCTCAGGCAGATCAATGTCCAATTTTCTGAGGAACCTCCAGACTGATTTCCAGAATGGTTTTACCAGTCTGCAATCCCACGAACAATGGAGGAGTGTTCCTCTTTCTCCACATCCTCGCCAGCATCTGCTGTCACCTGAGTTTTTGATCTTAGCCAATCGCACTGGTGTGAGGTGAAATCTCAGGGTTGTTTTGATTTGCATTTCCCTTATGACTAAAGATGTTGAACATTTCTTTAGGTGTTTCTCAGCCATTCGGCATTCCTCAGCTGTGAATTCTTTGTTTAGCTCTGAACCCCATTTTTTAATAGGGTTATTTGTTTCCCTGTGGTCTAACTTCTTGAGTTCTTTGTATATTCTGGATATAAGGCCTCTATCTGTTGTAGGATTGGTAAAGATCTTTTCCCAATCTGTTGGTTGCCGTTTTGTCCTAACCACAGTGTCCTTTGCCTTACAGAAGCTTTGCAGTTTTATGAGATCCCATTTGTCGATTCTTGATCTTAGAGCATAAGCCATTGGTGTTTTGTTCAGGAAATTTTTTCCAGTGCCCATGTGTTCCAGATGCTTCCCTAGTTTTTCTTCTATTAGTTTGAGTGTGTCTGGTTTGATGTGGAGCTCCTTGATCCACTTGGACTTAAGCTTTGTACAGGGTGATAAGCATGGATCGATCTGCATTCTTCTACATGTTGCCCTCCAGTTGAACCAGCACCATTTGCTGAAAATGCTATCTTTTTTCCATTGGATGGTTTTGGCTCCTTTGTCAAAAATCAAGTGACCATAGGTGTGTGGGTTCATTTCTGGGTCTTCAATTCTATTCCATTGGTCTATCTGTCTGTCTCTGTACCAATACCATGCAGTTTTTATCACTATTGCTCTGTAATACTGCTTGAGTTCAGGGATAGTGATTCCCCCTGAAGTCCTTTTATTGTTGAGGATAGCTTTAGCTATCCTGGGTTTTTTGTTATTCCAGATGAATTTGCCAATTGTTCTGTCTAACTCTTTGAAGAATTGGATTGGTATTTTGATGGGGATTGCATTGAATCTGTAGATTGCTTTTGGTAAAATGGCCATTTTTACTATATTAATCCTGCCAGTCCATGAGCATGGGAGATCTTTCCATCTTCTGAGGTCTTCTTCAATTTCTTTCTTCAGTGTCTTGAAGTTCTTTGTACAGATCTTTTACTTGCTTGGTTAAAGTCACACCGAGGTACTTTATATTATTTGGGTCTATTATGAAGGGTGTCGTTTCCCTAATTTCTTTCTCGGCTTGTTTCTCTTTTGTATAGAGGAAGGCAACTGATTTATTTGAGTTAATTTTATACCCAGCCACTTTGCTGAAGTTGTTTATCAGCTTTAGTAGTTCTCTGGTGGAACTTTTGGGATCACTTAAATATACTATCATGTCATCTGCAAATAGTGATATTTTGACCTCTTCTTTTCCGATCTGTATCCCTTTGATCTCCTTTTGTTGTCTGATTGCTCTGGCTAGAACTTCAAGAACTATATTGAATAAGTAGGGAGAGAGTGGGCAGCCTTGTCTAGTCCCTGATTTTAGTGGGATTGCTTCAAGTTTCTCTCCATTTAGTTTAATGTTAGCAACTGGTTTGCTGTATGGCTTTAACTATGTTTAGGTATGGGCCTTGAATTCCTATTCTTTCCAGGACTTTTATCATGAAGGGGTGTTGAATTTTGTCAAATGCTTTCTCAGCATCTAATGAAATGATCATGTGGTTCTGTTCTTTCAGTTTGTTTATATAATGGATCACGTTGATGGTTTTCCGTATATTAAACCATCCCTGCATGCCTGGGATGAAGCCTACTTGATCATGGTTGATGATTGTTTTGATGTGCTCTTGAATTCGGTTTGCCAGAATTTTATTGAGTATTTTTGCGTCGATATTCATAAGGGAAATTGGTCTGAAGTTCTCTTTCTTTGTTGTGTCTTTGTGTGGTTTAGGTATAAGAGTAATTGTGGCTTCGTAGAAGGAATTCGGTAGGGCTCCATCTGTTTCAATTTTGTGGAATAGTTTGGATAATATTGGTATGAGGTCTTCTATGAAGGTTTGATAGAATTCTGCACTAAACCCGTCTGGACCTGGGCTCTTTTTGGTTGGGAGACCTTTAATGACTGCTTCTATTTCCTTAGGAGTTATGGGGTTGTTTAACTGGTTTATCTGTTCCTGATTTAACTTCGATACCTGGTATCTGTCTAGGAAATTGTCCATTTCCTGAAGATTTTCAAATTTTGTTGAATATAGGTTTTTATAGTAAGATCTCATGATTTTTTGAATTTCCTCCGAATCTGTAGTTATGTCTCCCTTTTCAGTTCTGATTTTGTTAATTTGGACGCACTCTCTGTGTCCTCTCGTTAGTCTGGCTAAGGGTTTATCTATCTTGTTGATTTTCTCAAAGAACCAACTTTTGGTTCTGTTGATTCTTTCTATGGTCCTTTTTGTTTCTACTTGGTTGATTTCAGCTCTGAGTTTGATTATTTCCTGCCTTCTACTCCTCCTGGGTGTATTTGCTTCTTTTTGTTCTAGAGCTTTTAGGTGTGCTGTCAAGCTGCTGACATATGCTCTTTCCTGTTTCTTTCTGCAGGCACTCAGCGCTATGAGTTTTCCTCTTAGCACAGCTTTCATTGTGTCCCATAAGTTTGGGTATGTTGTACCTTCATTTTCATTAAATTCTAAAAAGTTTTTAATTTCTTTCTTTATTTCTTCCTTGACCAGGTTATCATTGAGTAGAGCATTGTTCAATTTCCATGTATATGTGGGCATTCTTCCCTTATTGTTATTGAAGACCAGTTTTAGGCCGTGGTGGTCCGATAGCACGCATGGGATTATTTCTATCTTTCTGTACCTGTTGAGGCCCGTTTTTTGACCAATTATATGGTCAATTTTGGAGAAAGTACCATGAGGAGCTGAGAAGAAGGTATATCCTTTTGCTTTAGGATAGAATGTTCTATAAATATCCGTTAAGTCCATTTGGCTCATGACTTCTCTTAGTCTGTCGACATCACTGTTTAATTTCTGTTTCCATGATCTGTCCATTGATGAGAGTGGGGTGTTGAAATCTCCCACTATTATTGTGTGAGGTGCAATGTGTGTTTTGAGCTTTAGTAAGGTTTCTTTTACGTATGTAGGTGCCCTTGTATTTGGGGCATAGATATTTAGGATTGAGAGTTCATCTTGGTTGATTTTTCCTTTGATGAATATGAAGTGTCCTTCCTTATCTTTTTTGATGACTTTTAATTGAAAATTGATTTTATTTGATATTAGAATGGCTACTCCAGCTTGCTTCTTCTGACCATTTGCTAGGAAAGTTGTTTTCCAGCCTTTCACTCTGAGGTAGTGTCTGTCTTTGTCTCTGAGTTGTGTTTCCTGTAGGCAGCAGAATGCAGGGTCCTCATTGCGTATCCAGTTTGTTAATCTATGTCTTTTTATTTGGGAGTTGAGGCCATTGATATTGAGAGATATTAAGGAATAGTGATTATTGCTTCCCGTTATATTCATATTTGGATGTTAAGTTATGTTTGTGTGCTTTCATTCTCTTTGTTTTGTTGCCAAGACGATTAGTTTCTTGCTTCTTCTAGGGTATAGCTTGCCTCCTTATGTTGGGCTTTACCATTTATTATCCTTTGTAGTGCTGGATTTGTAGAAAGATATTGTGTAAATTTGGTTTTGTCATGGAATATCTTGGTTTCTCCATCAAAGTTAATTGAGAGTTTTGCTGGATACAGTAACCTGGGCTGGCATTTGTGTTCTCTTAGGGTCTGTATAACATCAGTCCAGGATCTTCTGGCCTTCATAGTTTCTGGCGAGAAGTCTGGTGTGATTCTGATAGGTCTCCCTTTATATGTTACTTGACCTTTTTCCCTTACTGCTTTTAATATTCTTTCTTTATTTTGTGCGTTTGGTGTTTTGACAATTATGTGACGGGAGGTGTTTCTTTTCTGGTCCAATCTATTTGGAGTTCTGTAGGCTTCTTGTATGTCTATGGGTATCTCTTTTTTTAGGTTAGGGAAGTTTTCTTCTATGATTTTGTTGAAGATATTTACTGGTCCTTTGAGCTGGGAGTCTTCACTCTCTTCTATACCTATTATCCTTAGGTTTGATCTTCTCATTGAGTCCTGGATTTCCTGTATGTTTTGCACCAGTAGCTTTTTCTGCTTTACATTATCTTTGACAGTTGAGTCAATGATTTCTATGGAATCTTCTGCTCCTGAGATTCTCTCTTCCATCTCTTGTATTCTGTTGGTGAAGTTTGTATCTACAGCTCCTTGTCTCTTCTTTTGGTTTTCTATATCCAGGGTTGTTTCCATGTGTTCTTTCTTGATTGCTTCTATTTCCATTTTTAATTCCTTCAACTGTTTGATTGTGTTTTCCTGGAATTCTTTCAGGGATTTTTGCGATTCCTCTCTGTAGGCTTTTACTTGTTTATTAATGTTTTCCTGTGCTTCCCTAAGTGTGTTCATGTCTTTCTTGAAGTCCTCCAGCATCATGATCAAATATGATTTTGAAACTAGATCTTGCTTTTCTGGTGTGTTTGGATATTCCATGTTTGTTTTGGTGGGAGAATTGGGCTCCGATGATGGCATGTAGTCTTGGTTTCTGTTGCTTGGGTTCCTGCGCTTGCCTCTCGCCATCAGATTATCTCTAGTGTTACTTTGTTCTGCTATTTCTGACAGTGGCTAGACTGTCCTATAAGCCTGTGTGTCAGGAGTGCTGTAGACCTGTTTTCCTCTCTTTCAGTCAGTTCTGGGGACAGAGTGTTCTGCTTTCGGGCGTGTAGTTTTTCCTCTCTACAGGTCTTCAGCTGTTCCTGTGGGCCTGTGTCTTGAGTTCACCAGGCAGCTTTCTTGCAGCAGAAAATTTGGTCTTACCTGTGGTCCCGAGGCTCAGGTTCGCTCGTGGGGTGCTGCCCAGGGGCTCTCTGCAGCGGCAGCAACCAGGAAGACCTGTGCCGCCCCTTCCGGGAGCTTCAGTGCACCAGGGTTCCAGATGGTCTTTGGCTTTTTCCTCTGGCGTCCGAGATGTGTGTGCAGGGAGCAGTCTCTTCTGGTTTCCCAGGCTTGTCTGCCTCTCTGAAGGTTTAGCTCTCCCTCCCACGGGATTTGGGTGCAGAGAACTGTTTATCCGGTCTGTTTCCTTCAGGGTCCTGTGGTGTCTCTGGCAGGGGTCCTGCCGCTCCTGGGCCCTCCCCCACGGGAGCCCAGAGGCCTTATACAGTTTCCTCTTGGGCCAAGGATGTGGGCAGGCGTGAGCAGTGTTGGTGGTCTCTTCCGCTCTGCAGCCTCAGGAGTGCCCACCTGACCAGGCGGTTGGGTCTCTCTCTCACCGGGTCTGGGAGCAGAGAGCTGCTGCGGGCCGGGATCCGCGGGTGTGGGACTTCCGGTAAACACAGAACGTGCCCGGTCCTAGAGAAATTCTGCTTCCGTGTGTCCCAAGCTCACCAGGCAGCTTTCTTGCAGCAGAAAATTTGGTCTTACCTGTGGTCCCGAGGCTCAGGTTCGCTCGTGGGGTGCTGCCCAGGGGCTCTCTGCAGTGGCAGCAACCAGGAAGCATATTTTTCAACATAGAATATATACGGTCTATAATCATTACCTGGCATGTAGAAGTATACTTGCATGGTGCTCCATACACAAACAAATTAATAGTAATATTAATAATAATAATAATAATAGGGAAATTATCCCATAACATAGGCCAGCCTTTTGTGTATTTCTGTGGCACTTTACTGTCTTATTTTACATATTTTATTCAAATAAATTATTGATTAATCTCTCACCTTTTCCATCATTTCCATGTACACCGGAGACATTGTTCCATTATGGCTTATGCACAGAAGTGCAGAGTCTGACGGTCTGGGACTGGTATTTGGACCTTATAATGTGATGTCTGGGCAGGATTCTTATTTTCTCTTTGCCTCGGGCACCATCTCTCTTCTTATGTGTATTGAAGTCATTGTTAGCAATTGCCTCCAATCTCATTGACTACTTGAATCAATTTCTTCTGAAACACCTCTTAAATTTCCTTGTATTGTAGAACGACTATGCTCTTTGGTACCTGGAGCTCAGTTCTGATTATGTGGAATCACTGGGCATCCACGTGACACAAGGAGTTGGCCCGAGAAAGCAGCCCTTACTCTGTAAGGTCCTCACTGGGAGGGGAAGTCAATGAATGAGCTCAAGGAATATGCAGCTCCGTGATGTGCTTTGTGCTGTTCTCACTGGAGACCTATAGTGATTTGCAAGTTGGTTCCTGTTGACATATTTTTTTCCCTTAAGGCCAGGCTGATTATTAAAACTCTCAATCACTTCTTTTCAGAAATTATGGTTTATTTTGATAGGCTTTTTGTGTATTCTGTTGGCTTACAGTTTCTCAAGTTCCTTGAATCTCTGGGTCCCAGGTTGTTGATGTCTCATTGATTTTCTTTTGCTGTTCCTTCCATTCATGCTCACCATCCTTCTGGGTACCATCACTGTCTTAGTCAGGGTTTTACTGCTGTGAACAGGCACCATGACCAATGCAACTCTTATAAAGGACAACATTCGGTTCGGAGGTTCAGTCCATTATCATCAAGGCAGGAAGCATGGCAGCATCCAGGCAGGCATGGTGCAGCAGGAGCTGAGAGTTCTACATCTTCATCTGAAGTCTGCTAGTAGAATATTTGTTTTCAGGCAGTTACGGTGAGGGTCTTAAAGCACACAACCAGAGTGACACACCTACTCCAACAGGGCCACACTTTCTAATAGTGCCACTATCTGAGCCAAGCCTATACAAATCATCACAATCCTCCATTGTTTGATATATATAAATGTATCATTTTTTATTCATACCTCTCTACCCTTCTCTGTGCATGCATGTGTGCATGCGCGCGCGCGCGTGTGTGTGTGTGTGTGTGTGTGTGTGTGTGTGTGTGGTGTGTGTGGGGTAGATTATTTGCATACTGTGGTGCATGTGTAGAGATCAGGGGACATTATTTGGGGTATGTGTTTTCATTCTACCTTATGCAGGTCCTTGTTGCCATTTTCTCAAATAAAGTGCTCTTTTCTGTGGATTTATCTCCTGGCTATCTTAGTCACTCTTCCATTGCTGTGAAGAGACACGACCAAAGCAACTCTTGTGGATGAAAGCACTTAGTTGCGGGATTGCTTTCAGTTTGAGAGACATCATCAGTTAACGTCCTGTTGGGGAGCATGGGGCTATGCAGACAAGCTTAGGAGCAGCTGCTGAGACCTACATACTTGGCCATCTTAAGAAGTTCTTACGGTAGAGCAGTTTGTTTTCATTTCCCTGATATTGTATGATACAGAAATTCTACCACAAGCATATTTGCCATCTGCCTGCTTTCTGTGAGAAGACTCAGTTAAGGACATTGACCTGATTTTAGAAGGTTTATTTGCTTTTTCATCATTGATTTGCAGTGTTTAGGTAAATGTTTTGCATAAGTTCTTTTCCATTTGTGTTCTATAGTGTAGTATTCCCTCATTTTATGGCTTTTACTTAATTTTATTTCACATTATTTATTTCAATGAATGTCAATAAAATAATTATTTCTATTTTGTTTTATCAAGCAAAACCACCACATGGGTATGTTTCATACCTCTGTCCTGTCCCTTCTTCCACCATGTTCTTGTTTGATCACTTGAATTTTGCCTTTCATAAAGACTATTTCATCAGGCCCTGTCCAGAATCCAACTTTTTTCTCCTTTAGAGCAATGCAACCTATTTTCTGCATTTGCCTAGCCTTGCAAATGATAAAATGAGTTTGTTGAAATCTACAAGATAACTTACTGAGACTTGCAATGAACTTCACAGAACCTATAAATCAAATCGACAAGAATGGATATCTTGACAATATTGAATAATGAGGTTTTCTGTTTTTATTTACCACCCCGTAGAGGCACAAACACTTGCCTATTCAATCCAGATAGTACAGCATAGAATCAATTTTTCCTGAGTGGACCACAGTAAACTAATGAGTTTATTAGACCATGGCAAGGCCCATCCAAGCATGAGTGGCAACCTATGAAAGCCACCCTAGGACTATGGCTAACTGCTGACAAGAAACAGTCTCCTGGTTCTCACTATTGTTTAACTGTGTTTAGAACCTTAAGGAAGGGCTGTAGGAATCTTTTCTACTGGTGAGCATCCAAAGTCTCGTTTTACTGTTGGTTCTACAAGCCTCCTACCACTTTCATTAGGGAATAATTCAGTTTAGATAAGATAGTTTCCTAACAATGGACATGGACCGTCCGTACTCATTTAGTTCACTAATTGCTTTCATCAGAATTTCGCATCTTCTTCTTACAGATTAACACAATTGTTTTTTAGGTTTATGCCCATAATTGTTGTTTCTTTAAGTTCTAATATAAATGTGATTTTTGTTTCATATCTCACTCGTTCCTTCATGTGCAGAGGAATAAGTTCACCATAGAATATTAATCTACTAGCTCTGATTAATTACAAATTCAATACATTTTTGTCAGTTCCTTTGGATATTCTATACTTAAAATCATAGGAATAAAGACAAAAGATATATTTTATATTTTAATTTGATAAGCTTACTATATCTTAGTATATTAACTTAGTTTTCCAGCATGACATTTAGCCTCTTTTTTTTTTTTAGAGATTGTATTTATTTTATGCTCTAGGTAGGTGTTTTGCCTGGATACATGTCTGTACACTGTAGTGTGTGTGTGTATGTTGTGTGCATGTGTACGAGTGTGTGTGTGTGTATATGTGTGCATGTGTGTGTGCATGTGTGCATGCGTATGAGTGTGTGTATATGTGTGCATGTGTGCGTGTGTGTGTGAGTGTTTATGTGTGTGTGTATGTGTGCATGTGTGTATGTGTGTGTGTATATGTGTGCATGTTTGGGTGCATGTGTGCATGAGTATGAGTGTGTGTATATGTGTGCGTGTGTGTGTGAGTGTTTATGTGTGTGTATGTGTGCATGTGTGTGTGTGTGTGTGTGTGTGTGTGTGTGTGTGTGTGTGTGTGTGCAGTACCCCAAAGAATCCAGAAGAGCATGACAGATTCTCTGGAGTTACAAACAGTTGTTTGGCTCCAGGTGAGTGGTCCTCTGGAGAGACAGCTAATGTTCTTAAACATGGAGCAACCTCTTTTCCACCAGCTTTTTATTTTATGCTTTTATTACAGTATGGAATTGAAAAGAAGTAGCAAGAGAATGACCAATGTTAAAACTCGGTGTCCTAGGGAGAATGATTGAACCTTCTCTAGCACAATAAAAGGATAATGCTACCTGGAGGTTTCTGCAGCTTTCAAGTTGAATGTTACTTTTCAGTTTTAATTTTCTCTGAGATTTCTTTATTATCATGAAGAGTTGCTATATTGTATCTAATAATTCTCAACAACACCTGGTATATTCATATCATTTTATTGTTTGACTTTTGACCTTCTATGGTGTTCCTATTTCTTTTCATATCTGGTCTTTTTCTTATTTAATTCTAAATATTTTCTTCCACTGTTGCTTAAAACATCCTTGATGTTTCCTTAAGTAATGGTGGATTGTTTCCTACGGAGGAAAAACTCTAAACTTCTTTGTATTCAGAACCACAAAAATCCCAAGGCCTCCATATAGTTTTGATTACCATATTAGGAACTTCAGGTTCAGTGTAGTGGGAAGGCTATTTCTGTAGATTTTATCCTAGGCATAATTTCATCTCTGTTTCATTATGCTGTTTTTTATCTCCTTCTCTGTGCTCATATGCACAGATCAGCACAAATCACCAGACACAAAGTTTCAGGGGTCTCCACTGTGGAGATATCTGGAGATATTTATTTGCTTAATATCCACCTCTCAATCTGTTGACTCAAAAGCCAACCACTTTGGACTATTATCTTTCAAACCTCTTTCCTAACTCAGCAACAGCAATTGGCCTTTGTGATGTGGTAGAGCATCTTTTGTGTATATGCCTAGGAGTGGTATAGCTGGGTCTCCAAGTAGAATTTTTTCCAATTCTCTGAGGAACTGCCAGATTGATTTCCAGAGTGGTTGTACCAGTTTGCAAACGAAACTTCAAGTGAAACAAAGAAAATGCGTTTCACTTTTACAGTGGAATACTACTCAGCTATTAAAAATGAGGACATCATGAATTCTGCAGGCAAATGGATGGAACTAGAAATATCATTTTGGGTATGGTAACACAGACCCAAAATGACATACATGGTATGTACTCACTGATAAGTGGGTATTAGCCAAAAAGTTCAGAATATCCATGATACATAGGCCATATGAAGAAATGAACAAGAAGGGAGACCAAAGTATGGATACTTCAATCCCACTTAGAAGGGGGAACAAAACAATCACAAGAGGTAGAGAGAGGGGAGGACCTGGGAGGGAGATGAGAGGGGAAGGGAAAAGGAAGGGACAGAATAAAGTATTGGGGGAGAGAGAAGAGAAACCCAGAGGACCAGGAGACTGAATAGAGATATGCAGCAGTGTGGTGTAGGGACAGGGAGGAACCTCTAGAAAGTGCCAGACACCAGTCATGTGAGAGGCTTCCAGGACCCAATGAGGATGACCTTAACCAAAATGTCTAACAGTGGGGAGATGGAACCTAAGGAGACCATGACCCCCACTTGAGGCATGGGGCCACCACCCCATCTTCAAAATTCTTGACCCAGAATTGTTCCTGTCTAAAGGAAACACAGAGATAAAAATGGAGTAGAGACTGAAAGGAAAGACATTCAGTGACTGGCTCAGTTTGGGATCCAACCCACATACAGGCACCAAACCCCAACACTATTACTGAGGCCACATTGTGCTTACAGACAGGAGTCTAGTATGATTGTCCTCTGAGAGGCTTTGCCAGCAGCTGACTGAGACAGATCCAGCAGATACTTAACAGCCAATCATTGAGCAGAGGTCAGAGACCCCTATGGAAGAGTTAGGGGAAGGAGTGGAGGAACCTCATAGGCAGAACAACAGTATCAACGCCCAAAATCTAAGCCATCAGCCATAGGGCATACATGGGCCGGGCCACCACTACATATGAAGCAGAGGACTGCCTTGTCTTGCCTCAGTGGGAAAGGATGCACCTAATTCTGTAGAAAATCTATTCCCCACAGAATGGGAAGCTGGCATGAGGTGTGTGGTGGGGTGGGAGTGGAGGTTAGGACCCTCTCATAAGCAAAGGTGATTGGGCATGGGGTGACAAACTTTTGGAGGGGTGACCAGGAAGGAGGTCACTTTTGGAGTGTAAATAAATAAAATAAGTAATAAAAATAGCAATTGGTTCACTCTGTATGGGGACCTGAGAATTCCTTCAGATTGTGAACACCTATCTAGAATTTTCTTTATCAGGTTTCCTTCTCTGATAGCAGTTGTGTGTGCGTGTGTGTGTGTGTGTGTGTGTGTGTGTGTGTGTGTGTGTGTGTGTGTGTTCTGTTTAAGGAACAATAGCAAATCCGATCTTTCTTTGAGAGGTTCCTTTCTTTCTGTCCTTCTTTTTCCTCTCTCCATTGTCTTCCCCCTCCTGTCACCTCCTTCTCCAGCTGCTCTGATTCTGACTCCCTCTGCAGTCTCACTCCTTTCCCCTTCTCTAGTGTCCCTTCTATTTCTTATTCTTCATCCTCCTTTCTCCTTCAATCTCTCTATCTTCCCAACTAAAATTAATACATTTTTATTATGTCTCATGATAGTCCTTGTGGTCCTTCATAAATGAGACAATTTACTAGGAAATCAATACACCATATTAAACGGTACATTACCATAAATACAAGAATATATATGTATTGATAAATGTTTTTGAAATTAATATAAAATTAAACAGCCTTAAATATTTTAAGTTATGGAATATGTGTTATGCATGTGAATTATGCATTTTTTGCATAATTAATGTGTGAATCATTTACTTCTTACACAAATTTTTGAAGCAATATACATATATTCTAACAATTTTTTCAAATTCATGTACCATATTAAAACTGTGGTATAACAGATTTGTCAATATTATTTATTATAAATACTTTTACAGAATAGTACATATTTATAGTAGTTAGAGCCAAATGATATCAAATATAGAAAGCTATTCCTGAACCTATTAAAAATATTTCTGAATAAAGTCTTTGACTACTTTATTTGCAAATTTATACCTAATTATGGATCTTATTGATTAATTCTAACATTGCTAACTTTCCATAATCTTTATTCTGATAGCTATTAACTAAAGAGTACTCCAAAGCAATAAAAATAAAATTTCATATTTTACATGTCAGAGACGAAAGGAAAATGTTCAGTATGTTTTAAACAAAAAGTGGAAAATACGGTTAATCATTGTTTTTGTTCGTTTTGGTTAAAAAGGAAAATCAGCCTTAATACCCCGTGTGTGAGCGAGAGCTCTGTCTTTGTATCCGAGCACCTTTGAACAACATGTTTATGAAGAAAGTGACAGTCATTGCAAAACAGATAACGACGCACCCTGACAAACAGTGTAAACTAAGTGGTCCTTACTGTCATCAACTTGACCATGTGCCCTTTAAGCCTTTGGAACTGTTTTCTGGAAGCACTGTGTAAGAGGTTAGAAGTTGGGCTAGAAAATCCATTGAATGTTGGAAGCAAGGCTTACTGGGTGTTTTAGTGGGCACTTAAAAGTCAAGATTGCTGAGAAATGCCTATTAAGGAGGCCCAGCTGGGAGATTTCAGAGAGGAGCACAGATTCTGTCTGGAATCTGTACTTGGAACAATTTATGCAATTTTGGTTAAGAATCAGGTGTAATTTTGTTTATCTTCTGAGAACCTGAGTGACTTTGAGTTAAGAGCTGTTGAACTGTTGTGTTCCGGAGAGGGCAGCATTCAAGCTGGGGGCCACAAAAGCAGTTGTGGTTGTAAGAGAGACCAGTACCTCTACAGAGAAGTCTCTTGTGCTGCGCTGGGATCATAGAGAGGATGTCCTGAGGGCGAAGCCAGCCCTTGAAGGTTCTATCCTGTGAAGGTTCCGGTTCATTAATGGAAAAATTGTGTTAGTTTTTTTTTTCTTTGAAAAGGTCTGGGCTCCTGGAAACCAACTGCTGAAGAGTTACCTCAAGGTCTGACCACTGAAGGGCCTATTGCAACGTTCATAGGAATACAATCTACAGCTGAGAATGTGGCATTATTATCCATGTGGAGTTGGTTTCACTGGCACAAAAGATGCAAGATTAAAGGGTATTTAGATGCAGCAAGGCTAAGAAGCAAACTATGGCATTTGTTAGAATCTCCCCAAAAAGACCAGGAAAGGCCATTCTAGGAAGCTTTGTAGGAAAGCCCCGGTTACAATGGAGAATACTCAACATTAGACATACAGGAAGTGCCAAGGTGTGTGTGTGTGTGTCAGGAAGGCGTGATGGGGGGAAGGGGGAGCCAAGGGTTCCCCACTCTCTCAGAGGAGAAGGGAATGGAGAATAGGTAGGGGAAGGATTGTGGAAAGGGGTGTCCAGGAGGGGGCAGCAAGCAGGATGTAATGTAAATAAGTTAAAAAAATATAGTACAAAAAAAAAAAAGAAAGAAAGAAAAACAAACAAGAAAAAGAAATGTTAGGACCTAACAACACAAGTTGCGACTAAGAAGAATTAGGCATTTGCAGTGGGGCAGATGCAGGAGAGAATGAGTGAGTGCTAAAGGACACCAGAGGCTTCAAGATTTTTTTTTTTTTTGAGCTGAGAATCCTGAAGAATCCTTTTTTGAGCTACAAGTCCTGAAACATAGGCCCTAGAACCGCAGGGTTTGATTTTTCACTGATGCATTTTTATTTCGGTCTAGTGTGATTATTTCATATACACTGATTCCCCATGGGTTTTTGTTTGTTTGTTTGTTTGTTTTCGTTTGTTTTTTTTTTTGGTTTGATTTGGTTTGGTTTTTGTTTGTTTGTTTGCTTGCTTGACTTTGAATTTTTAACTGTGCTATTAGATATTAGGAATTTATAACTTGTGTTTGACACTTCATAGGAGCTTTGGGCTTTAAGAACTATGAAATTGTTACAGACTATGGAATTTGAAACAATATATTAGGAGACAAACCTGGATTTTTGGTGCAAGGAGTGGAATGTTAGTGCTTAAACATGAAATGTTCATGTGTGCTCAATGAAGTGTAGTCGGGACGGGTAGTACAATAGCCAAGTTGTTAAGGCCTAAAGCCACCTTGGGAGGCAGATGAGCACGTCTAAGGGATTATCTTAATTACATTAATATGATGGTACTAAGACCTGACCAATGTCTACATTGCAATTCCCTAAGCTGTAGACTGGGGGCTGGTCCTTAAAAGAAGAGAGTAACCTGAACACTATGGATGCATTCATTCATAACAATTTTCTTTTCATTGTGGTCATACCAGGACCAGCTTCTTCCAGATCCTACTGCTAGGACTTCCGTGGCCAGACTGATTGTATCCTGGAAGTAAGAGTCAAGCAAACCCTTCCTCCCTAGTGTCTGCATTTCACATTAGATTGCCTGAGCTCTATTTTTTCAATGTTTGATTTGTACTTTTCCATGTTATTGCTTGTTTCTTTATTACATATTAAGTAATCTGGTTGTACAGCAGTAAGTTAATAAATCACAACCTAATGCATATATCACAATTTAGTACATGAACTGACATAAATTAAGAATATACAGGGGGTATAGTATGGTGGAATTAAAGGATGGATAAAGATGTACCATCTTGGACATTCAAAGCAGGTAATCTATTATAAATATTCCTAATTATTTTACAATTATTTCTCCCAAGAGATTCCTTTTTCATATTTTTATTGTATATTTTCTTTATTTACATTTCAAATGTTTTCCCCTTTCCAGATTTCCCCTCCAGAGACCCCCATTTCCTTCCCCATCCCCCTGCTTCTATGAGGGTACTCCCCACCCACCCACCCATCCACCCATTCTTGCCTCTCTGCCCTGGCATTTCGCTACACTGGGGCATAGAGACTTCCCAGGACCACGGGCCTCTCCTCCCATTGATGTCCAATAAGGCTGTCCTCTGCTACATATATGGCTCTCTCCATGTGCACTTTTTGGTTGATGGTTTAGTCCCTGGGAGCTCTGGGGGTGGGTGGGGGCTGGATTGTTGGTTGATACTGTTGTTCTTCCTGTGGGTTACAAATCCCTTTAGTTCATTCAGTCCTTTCTCTAACTACACTACTGGGGACCCTGTGCCTCTGAGCATCTGCCTCTGTATTTGTCTGGCTCTGACAGAGCCTCGCAGGAGAGAGCTGTATAAGACTCCTGTCAGCATGCATTTCTTGACATCCTCAATAGTGTCTGGGTGTGGTGATTGTATATGGGATGGATCCCCAGGTGGGGCAGTCTCTGGATGGCCTTTTCTTTAGTCTCTGCTCTACACTGTGTCTCCATATTTCCTCCCTTGGGTATTTTGTTCCCCTTTCTAAGAAGGACAGAAGCATCCACACCGTGGTCTTCCTTCTTGCTTCGTGTGGTCTGTGAATTGTATCTTGAGCTTTTGGCCTAATTTCCACTTATCAGTGAGTGCATACTATATGTGTTCTTTTGTGGTTGGGTTCACGGCATCTCAATCATTTAGTGATAAGTGATGGAGAAATACACTTAAAAATTCTTTTGTATACATACAACTTCAGCATTTATTAACGAATACCATGTGGCTTGTGTGTTTGAAACCTGACTAGGGGTGGTGAGGAAATGAGACAGACCAAGAGACCTATGTATGAAAACCCTGTGTTCAGGTGTGCTGTGTAGATATGGATGGAGAAGCACCAACTTTTCCATAGCTGGAACCCTAGCATGTTTATTTTGTACAGCACAGAGAGGGGGTTGAATAGTTCTAGTAGGAGTTCACTGTACTGAGGAGTCCCAGGCTGTAGATATTCAGGAGGAGGGCACTGTGACTGTGCTAGGTTTGCATACAATGATCATTTTTTACTTATAGACACCGTCCGCATTCTCACTCGAACCAGAGAAGGCCTTTGCCAGTCTTCTGAGTTTCACCTGGGGAAAGGCTCTGGCAATTTCTCATGGGTCCAAGGCCTTGATCCTTTATGTGGCCAGTTCCTATCAAACAATCACAATCACTCGAAATTCCTCAGGACATCACAAGATCTAGTTTTATTATAACTAGAACATATTTGCGTACTAATGATGTGCATATCCTTGTTTATTTTTGCCTCATGCATTAAATCTTGGCTGAGTATTTAATATGACAGGATGCAAAGTCACTCTCAGGATGCAAAATATTCACTCTCAAAGTAGTTTTCAGTGTGTCTCAGAGTCGATAAATATTTTGATCTGGTAATTGTGAGTGCTAAGAATACTACTTCACATAAATATGAAATTAAAAACAGCAGAGTTATGTTTAGAGCCATTTGAAGTTTTGTTGCAGATTATCTTCTAATCTCAGGCAAATGTTCATTAAGCACATATTATAAAATGTAAATGAAAATTTGAGTCAAGTTTTTGTACCAAATATTCTAACATGCTAAGAATAACTGTAGAAAATTATTGTCTTTGTTTTACATGTTTAGAACATTCTGCTTCCATCAGAGGGGAAATTTTGCATGTCACATACAAACAGTGCAGCTCACAGAACACAATGGTGTGAAGCTTAGACAATGTTTAAGGACCTGTTCTGTCGTTTTATGTGAAGTGAGTGCACATACATTGCAACTGTACATATATGTTCACAACCAAGCATGCATGATGCAGTGCTGGCCTACCCTACTGGGAACACAATAGATTCCTACATACTTGACTTTGAATTAATGAGAACTCATTATGCTTAAGAATTCATAATACTCTTACTGTTCCCTCATATTCAGTTACTGAATTCCCTAAGTTTGCAACCTATCATTTACAAAGTGCATTTTCAGAGGAATCCTGAGGACAGAAAGCCTTCAGGGTAATTTCTTCCTATTGTCTGTGTTTGGTAAATTATGTTTGGCTAGAACACAGCCAGACTAATTTATTTCTGTTTGTCTCCTTTCTCTGTACAAAACCAAAGTGGGACATTTGAAGCACTCTGGGACCCAGAGAGACTAAAGTGTTTGTTGTTTGCCCTTTAATGGTGTGATCCCGGATATAGGCCATTTACTTACACAGTTAATCAGTGGGCTATTGGTAGTACCGAGAGAGAGAGAAGAATCACATAGAAAGACTATCAAAGGAGTTTGGGCCACAAAACTAGAGAAATGGGGATTCTTAAAATGAAGAACGTAGACATCTCTGGGACAGATATCTGGCATCACCACCTTCACATTGGTATTCTTCATTTCTAAAAGCTTGTCCTGCATCTATCTTCCCATTCCGTTAGACCTTTCCTGCTAAAGCTTTTTTTTATTGATTTTTTTTATGGAGCTCCTAGAGGTGAATTGCATGCTACAAGGGCAAGCAGCATCCCCATTCACCTTTGAAGCATTACTGAGTAATGTAGTCAAATGATAACACTCCAATGAGGAATGTTGAGTAAACACATGGACGGGCAGATTCTAGAAGAACTTTATGAATTCCTGTAAGTTGCACACCTAAAGTTTCTTCAAGGAATGTTCCAAAAACGGTAAAACCGATCAACCAACAGATGTTTACAGTTGACTTATCAAGAATGGAGAGATGATAAAAAAAAAAGAATGGAGAGATGCCTCAGCTGTGAAAATAATTGGTTGTTCTTCCAGAGGACCCAGGTTTTGTTCCCAGCATTCCTGTGTTAGTTTACAGTCTTATATAATTCAAGGCTTAAGGAATCGAACAACTTGTCTGGCTGGCCTCAGATATCACTGGATGTATATGGTGCATGGATGTGCATACAGGTAGTGTGTGTGTGTGTGTGTGTGTGTGTGTGTGTGTGTGTGTAATAAATAAGTAAAAGTTGAAAAAGACTTGAATTCTAGGTGTAGGGAAGTGTCATCTTAAGAAATTACATATTACTTGGAAGTTATCCACTCCAAATTTTCATGGTTTGGGCTTAAATTGGATAGAGAATATAGCATTTAAAAATGAGGCTAATATTAATTGTTTAATATACATTATCATTGGACAAATAAATTTTCTATGGATTTAGAAAATGGATAAATCTCCTAGAGAATTCAGCAATTTTTGCCTAACCTAATCCAGTCCTCTTCTCTATTTCCAATAGGAAAGTGGGCACAACTGTATGTAGAGGTATAGATGCAAGACTGAAATATTCACTCTCAAAGTAGTTTTCAGTGTAGCTATGACTACATGATTTAGGAATGCTGTTTTAGAAAGCTGGTTGCTAGCCCTGTTAACTAGATAGAAACGAGAATCACCTGTGAATGAAATCTGAACAAGTCTATGGCAGATTATCTTGTTTTCAGTACTCGAGATAGGAAGAGTTTCCCAGTGGCTGTGACATCATTGCCTGACTGAAACTCTGTATTATAAATACAAAAGGGAAACTGAGCAAAAGATTGGATTCATGGCTCTTTCTAACAGATACTGAGAACAGATACTGCTAGATCATGTTGCCCTGATTTTCCCACCACAAGGACCCGGAACTTGAACTATGAGATGAGATAAAACTTTCTTCTTCATTTTGTTATTTTTTTTTTTTTGGTGCGGTAGTCTATTATCACATTGAATGAAAGAGAAGCCAAGCCAGGGACTAGGGACTTATCCAGCAAAGGATGTTGGGACATTTAAAAGTTAATTATATTAGCATGTTCACACTGAGAAAACTTACTCTGGGAATAGAATCAATGAGAAGAGGTGGCATCCAATGTATATTTATAAGCAATAGAGTTAAAGTATTTACTTGGCCTGGGTTTTTATTTTTCTTTTGCTTGTGATTTGCTTTTAGAATAATTCAGGATATATTTTCTCCCATCATATCAAAGTATTTATCTGAATGAACACGACTCAGATGGGGATTTGCAGGGATCATATATTAGGGATATAAATGACTCGTGCTTAGTATATAGGTTTTCATGTTTACCTTCTTAATTATGGTCTTTCTAATCCCTGCCTTATCACAGCCGGGATCCCTCATGTGGTGTCTGTAATAAAAAAGTCATAAAATACATCCTCCTTGAGGAAATTTAATTGTGTTTGCACTGCCCTCTAATCCTTTTCAAAAACTTGCATAATAATTTGTCAAAATAGGCCTAGCAGAATATATGATGCCTTTCAAAGTAGTAATCTTTTTTTTTCTTTCATTTCTGGGTAAAAATTAAAATCAAATTATGCCATGCCATCTGTTAATAATAAAACCATTTTACGTGCACACATGATAAGAGATGCCCTGTTAAATAAATTAGGTCTCGGTAATTGAGGCTGTCCTGAAATGTCATTGCAGAAAAGGGTAGAGGAGGTTATGAAAGTGGCTGCTGTCCTCTTGCACCACTAAGGGAGCCATCAGATTCTCATGTGTACATCTGCAAAGACCGACAGAAGATACAGAAGGAATGAGTCTTACAGATGAGTCAGGAGTGCTTCATGAAGCTGAATAGAGAGGGGTTCAGAGAAATTATGAGTTGTTTGAACTGGGGAACAGGATAATTAATGTGTGAGCTTCCTGCTGAAAGATAAATTCAGTTCTGTGTATCTTTACCTCACTGCCTGTGCTCCTTATGGACTTCTTATGTGCTGCTTATGCCTCTAGTCCCTGTACTCACTAAAAACATAGAAGGTTAGTTATTTAATGACTAACCAAGGAAAGAATCTGTGATAAGAACCAGGTGAACTCCAGGTTCATCCTTGATTTGTTTCCTTTGTGTCTTTGTTTGTTTTTTCATTTAATTGGACATTTCATCCATTTTGTTGTTATTGAAAGAAAACCTATAATACAATAAACAGAGATATTTGTTTTTCTAATGGATAATAAAAAGCATGTGTCTAATTTATCACTACAAACTATTTACCTGTGAGTTTTTTTCAAGCATTGAGACCAAACTAAAGAACTTTTTAATCTAATTACAACCTTGAGTAACCAGATTAACTGCCTTACTCAAAATTCCGAATGGAATGCTTTGCTAATGAGACAGAGTATTTGGGGTTTCCCTTGATATTCCTTCCTGGCTATGAGTCATGTATTCTACCAGTAAAACATGGAAAATATTCTCCGTGACAAGGACGTGTTTGCATGCATACTTGACTTTCTCACTGTGTCCTTTCTTAAAACACAGCAGAATTTCTTTTCTGCTAACTAAAGTTAAAACAAGATCAGATTATGTGGAGAGATCCATTTGGTGCCTAAAACAACCTGGTCCAAGATTAGTGAGCAATTTCATGTGCATTTTAAATTCTAGAGGCTTGTGACCTGGAACTGAGGAGACTTGGGGTGCAGGGTATTTGCGAATGCTATTCCACACACTGCCATAGCAAAGCTAGGCCTCTTCCTTTATTATAAATGAATGCAGCATTTACCTTCTCCCTGCCCCTTATATTTTGCTCAAACTTTCTTTCCCATGTATTGAAAAGATATTCTTTCTCTACATAATATATCCTAAATGTTGTTTCCCTTCCCTCTACTCCTCGCAAGAAACAGACAATAGTATAGATATCCTTAGGGGTAGGAAGAGGAAACACAGATAGATGTTGATCAAGGGATACAGCACTCAGTTCTTCACAATAAGTCCACTCTGAAAAGCTAGCACACAATAGTGTAAACATGAGTAATAAAACCTGACTGAGAATGTGATTATTTAACAATGCATTGATCAGGAAATGGTGTGCAATACTTAGTTTCCAACAGCAACAATATATTGCTCAACAGCAACAATAAAATTTATAAAAAGTTACAACGAATACAATATAACAACAGTATCCCATGCCGGCCTCTTGCAAATTCTTCCACCTAAATCTCTGTTCTGGTTAATGTCTGCATGACATGTACATATTCCTGAGAATTCCAGAGCATTGGCATAATATATTATTTTTTGTAAAAAGGGAAGTCTATTCTATGATACATATGTGAAAGAGTATTTTAAAAGTAAGTTATGAAGATCATATAGAGCTGATAGTGAATTGCTGGTTGTAGGTAGAGATTGGATTTAAATCTTAATTTCTCTTTTAAAAGGCACCAAATGGTCATATTTATCATGCAGTTTGAATCTCATAAACTGAAGAAGTTGGGCTAAAAAGATGGTTACTAACAAACAAAAAAGAGAAATGATCAAACCAAATCAAGGGTACTGTAACTTTTCAATTAGAAGAAGATATTATATATTAAAGGATTCAATATGATTGTAACAGATCTTTGCCGATTAGTATAATTAATTTCATTTGAAGGTTAGATGCCTTATAAACATTATTTTATATCCTTAAGAGTGCTAAACAACTCATGTTTACAAAAACGTTAGCAAGCAACTGATAATTATTTAATTTTTGTCCACCTACATCACTTTTCCTCTAAATACCTGTGGTCTCCAGGACTAAACTTTGTTTACACGAACTATGCTTTACTCATTCTAAATTACAAGATCCTTCCCCCACACACAATATAAACCAAAGAAATGTTCAATAGTGATGGCAATTCAACCTACTATGATTTTAAGATTCAAACAATTTCAGAATTTGATGTATTTTTGTGGTATATACCATGTATACTTATGCAGTATCAGAAGCCTAACCTTATATGTTCTTTACTGTTGTTTTGTATGTAGAAATACATAATCCAAATATTTACCCCATGTGTGTTTTTATTTGTATCTTAAATAACTAAGTATATTTCTGGAAGTTTACTTGTATGTTGTGATGAAACTTTATGACACCAGAATATCCAGGTTCGTGTGGTTGTGGTTTTTCTCTACATGGAAGTGAGTCCATGTGAGACAAACACAACATCATGAGAAGCTTTAATAGTAAGTAATACAGTATTTCTAAAACATTTACACACACACACACACACACACACACACACACACACACAAGAGAAACAGAGACAAAGTGAGACAAAAACAGATCTTTTAGAGTTTATTACAGTTTATTACAGCGTATTTTCAGATGTTCTTATTGGACTTAGTTCTTTAAGGAATTTAGACAGAAGAGTTGCAACCAATGTCCCCAACTGTCAATCTGAATAGTGATGCAATCTTCAATTCTCTGAGGCAGGCTATGGGACTGATTAAATGTACCTAGTCTCTTTATCTTCTTCTCTCAGAAACTTATACTTTAATGCAATTCCCTCCCTGCATGCCCCCAACCCCAAATCTTAGAAGCAGAGACATGTCCTTGTCTCTCTATCAAGTTCTGAGAAAATAGCTTGTACTCTCCTTCTCAATTCCCAAATCCTGATAAATATGTTTGGTATATATCTGGCCCCAAAGCCAGACAACATCCGTGTGCACTTATCTGTGTGCCGAAAAGAGATGATTGACATATTATTTCTGATTTACTTTTTTGCAGCCTTGAACACTGTCTGTTGTTGTGGTTGTTGTTCTTTATCAGATAAAACATAGGTAGATTGAAAAGACACTAACTTTTTTAAAATTCTCTTTAACTTGTTACTAGTTACCCTTGAATTGAAAAAAAAAATGCAATTTATTTTCTGCAGGTGCATGTGCGCATGTGCACGTGTGTGTGTGCGTGTGTGTGTGTGTGTGTGTGTGTGTGTGTAATTTGATTCATTAGCTGGGTGTTGGGAGTGACTCACATTAGGAACAATGTGGAAATTAGCAGTAGGAGAGGAGTTATTTGTGATGGTAGACACTGGATGCTTTTCTTTTATGCCCATCAGACATTTCTGTAATGGGATGGTTTTGTGAGATTTGGATGCAGGCAAGGGGATATTTGGCAGTAACACCTGATGCTGAGAAGCTGCTACACAATACTGAAAGCAGGAAGAAGCTAGTGTTTGGTCAATGGACAAAGTTAGCTTCTCGCTGGTACTGCTTCCCAGCCTTATTGATGAAGACGTCCCTGCTCTCTTAATGATTGAGATGCTCTGCTCTCCAATCCCTCCTCACAGCCCTTTTCCTGTAAGTGGTACTCTGGCAGAACTTAAATTGGTCAAAAGTTACAATGGAACATTTTTTGTTCTGTGATTTGATTTGGATGTAATGACCTGTCTTAATGACAGAAGGCCAGGATCCCCAGAGGTTATGACCTCTCACTTTGGGTGTGTCAAAGACCAGATCAGGAGAAGGTAGTAAGAGGCAGCAGCATAATCTTTTCAACTATAGCCACCCACAAATTTTCATTCTGAAGAACATTTAATCATTCACTTTGATTCTTTTTCTTTTTTTGTCTCTTAAGAGGCAACTAATAGAGATTCACACATAGACATTCAATGAAAGAACAAAGAAACACAAATCCAACTTCTTCTGCTCCATTTATTAAATTTAAAGACCCAGAACAACCTACAGGGAAAAAACCCACAATTAAGGTTGGTGTAAGCAAAAATCCTAGGAAAACAATGTTTTATAAAATAGTATTATAAATGATAGATGTTTATTGAACAGTTACTGTATGTTTCCCACTGTGCTAATGGATTTAAAAGTCATTTATTGCCTTCCTAAAAAGACTAAATTATCTTAAGGATAGCTTGCCAAGACACCCCATGCCAGGCAGATGGGCAAGGTGACTGGATTCCAGGGGCAGACTGCTTGTTCATGGTCCATATGGCAGAGAGCTTTGGACCAGCAGTGGACTGGCCATTTAGCTTACGAGAGTGACTGTTATTCTTTGCATGTGTCCCGCAGACCATTCAGTATGCTTGTGCTCATATAATCCCAATTATTAATACAAGCAATACAATAACTGCTTTTATATTTTCACTCTCAGATTTTAATGATCTGAACTTATACTAGCAGAAAGACCGACTGTTGTGGGATAACTCACTTAACCCCCTTTATACTAGTTGGTAAGTGCCTGTTTCTCTTAGAACCATCTCATTTGATGTTTAGAGAGCTTATTCTCACTAGATTCATGGTGATTTGATAAAAGTTAAATTTCCTTACCTACTAATCTCCCATTTTCTACTTGAATTCATGTATGCTTATATCTAATCTTCTGAACATTACTAAATGCCTCCTACTTCCATGGAATCCAATTACATAAATAAAATTTATTTTACTTTTGATAGTCTTCTAAACACAAGATGAATAAGGAATGGCCCATTACTTTGGGGAATCTACCATGATTATAGTCACCTAATGCATTTACTGGTGTCTTCAAGCTGGGGTAGTAAATGGCTCAGAGGCATTTACAACTTTATTGGGGAGGCCTTCTCTGTCCTCAATGACATGAAAAAACTGACTGCTTGTGAGTTTAGATCATACTTCAACTAGGTTGGCTATATAACTAAAAGAAGTCTTGGAGAATTTGAATATGTAATCTAAACTCCCTTTTCTTCATTACAGGTGTAAATGCGAAAGTATAGTATTTAGCTCTGTAGATGGTTTTCATGTTGTATTAATGGATTCCAATCCCATTAAAATTTCTGTTTTATATAAGATGGAGAAATAGTTCATAATTCTTTTTACAATGACATAATTTGTTTCATGGGAGTATGTAAAAAATAAAATATTAACATCATAGTAAAGACAAAAAGATCCTAAAGGTGATAAAAGTTCCTTTTACAGGGGGGAGGGCGTGTTGGGGTAGGGCACAGTCAGTCCACATGGAAGGCCATTATTCTCAGTGAGAGAATTGCCTGTGGTTTGCTATCTTCTTGCCAATGTGTTCCAAGATCTTGAACTTCTTTCTTTGTTTTCTGGTGGCCGAATCTACCACATCCTCCCTCTCTTTTTAAGCTTGCCACCATGGCTGCTCATATCCAGATCAATGGAAGGAGAGACCTTAAAACAAAAAGACAGAGATACTTGAGGCAATTTATTTACATTGTTCACATTAAAAATCTGCTTGAGGGAATGGGAGTCATGTGTTCCTACCTAGGGCATGTATGCTTGCCAGGAAGACTTATGGAGAAAGTAGTTCTTTTTGGTCAGCTTTTCTAGCTGAGACTGAATATCAGAAACTTTAGAACAGGAAAATCAAACTTATTCAATGGAACTTTGGATTACTTCAAGTAAGGAGGGAGACCTTACTCTTTAGGACACAGAACAAATGGGGTGTGCCCTATTCTATTCAGGCCCCTAGCTAACTGTTCTACCCACACATGATGAATATATTTCTTAGAGTCATCAGGTAGGTTGGACTGAACAATCTAGTCCAGTTTAGGGATGTCTAGCTCTCTGACTGCCACATTGGTGCACAGCAGTATTCCTGAACCTGTGTTTCAAAAATGGAGGAACATAGTTACGTTGTTTTCACTTTCCATGGACAGCCACAACAGGTGGGTCAATGTAGTTCAGCAGCTCTCAGTGGTACTTGACAGAGATACATGATGAAAAGATGATATCATTTCTTCTTCGGGTTCTTCTTAAGGAATGTGAAGAGCAGAAGGAACTTCTCATCCCTGCTCAAGGCTATCCGCTGTGGCAAACTCTTTTTTGTTGTCAACTCACACATACAATGGCTCTTTTTTTTTCATAGAAACTTTTGCCATATCTTCAACTTTTGAGTTTATGTGGTAGAAAGGATCTTGGTTTGCCTGTGTGCTGGCAAACATTTAATAATTTTCTTTAACTTTTCTTCAAACCCAACCTCCAAAATACAATCAGTTTTATCAATAACCAGACACTGCAGATTCTTGTACATAGACCCTGGTGTGTTCTGCATGTGGTTGAGGAGGCAGCCCGTGATGGCCATGATGATATTGATCTCAACGATGAGCTTGTGTGCTTTAGCAGACATGTTAAAGCTACCTGTGATCAGTCCATACCTGTGAAGTATTGCAGTCATCAGTTCTTTCAGAATACCAAAGGTCTATATGGCCAATTCTCTGGTAGACAAGAGAATCAGGACTCTTGTTCCATTCCTGGGCATAAACTTCAGCGTGACAATGAGCTCAATCATAGGAATGAGTAAAGCAAGCATTTTACTGCTGCCCAAAGATCCCTGCCTTCTGGAAGTAGCCTGAAACTTCTATGCTGGATCTGCATCATGTCCTTGGAGCCCATTTCTTCTGTAGCCTTCAGTGTGTTCTCATTGAGGAGATTAGACATGGAAGCAAATGAAATGTCCTCAGAAGCACCAATCAGTCCTAGAGAGAGAATGGACAACTCACTGTCATCTGGTTCTCCACACAATCTTCTGTTTCCACCTGAGTCTCACTGGTGTCTTAGGCTTTTACTTTTTTTGGTGTCAAGCCCAGCCTCATTTGTCATTTTCCTCTCTTTCTTCTTTTTTCTTTCTTGGTTGTGATTCAGGCAGTGGCCATGTTGCTGATTCTCTCTTGGTTTTATGTAGTAACTTTTCAGGGCAAGCTTTTAATGTTTGCATTTTCCATGGTCTCCTCAGGTATGCCTCCAGTTTGTGCTTCTGCTAAGACCACAGTCATAGAATGCTTTAGGGCCTTTTTGGCTTTTCTGCTTTTTCTTGTTTCTTTAGGCACAGTCCCATTTTGGTTATGACAGGGTCATGTCTGATGCCTGTCGCAGCTTCAGGTTCTGCTATTGTAACTTGGCATTCTGCTTCTCAGTCCTCTTGAGCAGTAATTTCATCCATAAGTGTGACAAGTTCTCAGGCTGCCCAGTGGTCTACACTGAGCAGTGGGTGGACATGCGTATTAGGAAGTCAGAAGTGCCTAGTTCCTAGTTTCTTATAGTCACTAATTCCCTTTCAAGGAAAGTTTCTTTGTTGTTTGTTTAAACATCAGATTTGAATATATACAGGGCCTTGGTGCTCATAAATGTCAGTAGATTAAAGAAGGAAACAAAATACAGTCAGAAGATATTTATGATCTACCTCTCTCAATATCAGAATATATTATATAAAGTTCTCTTAAATAAAGCTATATATTAAAATAAAACTTAATGAAAATAAGTAAGTAAGGACTTTAACTAGATAGATAGATAGCTCAGCCATTAGAAAGAATTTTTCTCTGGAAGAAGACATTGTTCAGTTCCTAGGACCCCGATCCATGGCTTGCAGCTTATGTAGAGCCAGGGCACATCCCTGTTTGCTAGCTTGTACCACATTCACATACATAGAAGTTTTACATGGACTAAAACTATGACCATATAATACTATGACATATAAGGATATATTACTTGATTTTGAAATAAAATAAAATCCTGTGAAAACCTAAAATTACATCATTGGAATTAGCACATGCAATATGCTGTAGCTGTTTACATGCTTTGGAAACGCCATTCTGTTGAACTACTACAATTAGATGGGACAGTTATTACTATAATTATATTCATTTGAGATATGTTCTATGCAAAGAGAGGGCTAGGGAACTGACCCAAGGTTACAGCCAGTGAACTGGGAAATGCAACATATAATGACATTTTATAATACAAGAAATGTTACCTAACCAGCTTAGAACTCATTCATTATCAACTGCTATCCACAGTTGCCTGTGGAATTGAAAGAAATCAGAATAATGTGATAATAAAATAAAGGCAGGTTTTTTTTTATTGAGCTAGTTATTTGTGTCAGGTTTTCTCTGCCTCTTCCAATTAACTATAATTGTTACTATTTAACATTTTTTCATGATAAGATTGCATTAATTTTCTATTACTGCTGTAAAAATTTACCAGAAACAATGGATTTAAATGACACGGACATTATCATAGCTCTTAAATTTATTATAAAATGTGAAGCTGTTAACAGGACTACATTTCTCTTGGTGAATTGGAGAGAAAGATCTGTTGTCTTGTCATTGTCAGTCCTTGACAGAACTTATATTTTTGGGATTACAAGACAGAGGTTCTAGTGTTTTGGCATTTGTAACTTTATAGTCATCCCTTTCTTGGAGACCCTGCTTCCCATGATTCACTGCTCTCACCTACAGGCAAAGCCACTGGAGGCCAAGTGGGGCCTCAAACTGTATCTAACTGATTCAAAATCAATCTTCTCCCTTTTCCTCTCTTATGGTCCCTGTGATTAATAGCGAACACTACAGACAAGGCTGGATCATTGCTCCACCTCAGGTTCAAGAGCTTCACAATCTTAATTTCATCATTTATGTATCTATGTATCTATCTATCTATCTACCTGTTTATTTATTTGTTGCTGTATATTGTAACATATTCACTGGTTTCCAAAAATAGAATACCCCAGGGCCCATGTTCTTCCAATTATTCCCGACATGAAAGGTAATTCTGTGATGAATCACACAGGTCAGAAAGGTAGGTTTGTCGTGTCAGAAATCCTGTTGTGTGTATGTTTTCTTCTTTGTTTAAAATCTGTTCTCTGGTAACTATTATATAGAGACAAGTTACAACTCATTTGCCATATAGAAATGATTTTGGTAATATAAATGCTTGAGATCATACAAGCAAAATTTTGCAGAGGAAAAAATATAGCGAACCTTAGTTTTATCTGAAATAATCATTTGGGAATATAGGAATGACAAAGTAACAGTGGGAAGGAGGATATCAGTATTGACATCACACTGAGCCTGGCAATTATTGTATACGAGATTTTGTTTCTGAATTATATGTTTATTTAGTTAGTATTTATGCAAGGAATTCAGCACAATGAAACGAGGCTAGTTATCTCACTCACAAACTAGTAAAATCAATCAATATTATAAAGTTACAGAGTTAAATGTCAACATTTAAATCACTGACATAGGATATCAATTTTTATGAGACAAAACGAAGTATCATAACAACATTTTTCTTTAAATTTGGGTATGCACATTTCTCAACAGGAATTGACACATTAGCTGAGATTAATATTTGTGAATTAAGAATTTTAATTATTTCCTGACAACCACAGATTATATGCTTCTATATCAATGCCAAGTTTCATTTTTTAAAATTTATTTCTTTATTTTATGTATATGAGTACACTCTAGCTCATCTTCAGAGTGCAGCTGTCTTTAGACACACCAGAAAGGAGCATTAAATCCCATTACAGATGTTTGTGAGCCACCATGTGGTTGCTGGGAATTGACCTCTGGGCCTCTAGAAAAAGTCACTTCTCTTACCTCTAGAACCATCGAGAGAGAGAGAGAGAGAGAGAGAGAGAGAGAGAGAGAGAGAGAGAGAGAGAGAGAGGAAGAGAGAGAGAGGTTGGCGGGTAGAGTATTGGTGCCTGTGGATATTAGAAGAGAACATCATATCTCCTAGAGCTGGATTTACAGGTGATTGTGAAACACTGTTGGTGCTGGAAACCAAATTCCAGTCGCCTGCAAAAGCAGCAAGTGTTCTTAACCACTGCACCATCTCTCCAGCCTCTGTTTCAGTAATTTCGATATACCACCTTCAGTCAATTAATGACTGTATAGGAGTCCATCAGCTGGACTAAACTGCCTAATTTGTAAAATAACAATTATATTCGTTTTGAATATTTAGGATGCTTCCCTGAATACATTTCTAAGTCTAAATTTTATTCTAATATGGTTTACCATATAAACTATATGTAATAGTATGTTTAATTGTGATATTTTTCATAGACGTGACTAATTTTTTTGTTCTTATTCACCCTGTTACATTCCTTGTGCCCTCATTATATCCATTAATTCCCTATTAATTCCCAATTTTCACAAATAAGAATTTGTTCTTTCATGTGTGTGTGTATGTATGTGTGTGTACGTGCATTTGAATGAATGCATGTATGAATATGTCTTTGTGTATCTGTGTGTTTAATTATGTGCATGCGTATATATGTGAATTAGTTTTATTACAGGTGTTTATAGAAGCAGGTTGAACTTACCAGTGGCTATATCACTGCAGAAAATGTCTGTCCCTCCCTCCTCAACCATTATTTGTGTCTGAATTCTCCATGTGATCTGGGAATCTATGGTAGTTTCTGCTCCGTGAGAGGAGTATGCTGTACCCATATGTGTGAGGACTATGTGAAGAAGCTATAACTGGTGTCATGTGTGCAACAGCCATGTTTTACCCCAGAAGTCAGTTGTCAGCGTATATGACTGGGCCTACACACTTGTGTATGAGCACTCTAATATTTTTATGATGTTCCCTGAGCTTTGAAAGTGATGATATTTCTCATGAAGAAATTTTTTAATCTCAGTATTATGAGTGGTAGAAGAAAACATTTTCAGTGTGTATGTTTGGGAAAACATACTTGATGCATTAACATGCTGCCAAGATGCCATCTAAAATAAACAGGAATTTCTTGTATGTTTCAGGAGCATGATTGCTACCATGAATGTCCATGAATGCATCCTTCAGACTTGTTTTTAACTATATTTTTGGAACTGTGCCCACTAGCTTTATGTCAACTACAACCAGTTATGGATGAGAATCTCAATGAAGAAAATGCCTCCATAAAATCACAATGCAGACAAGTTTGTAGAATGTATTTTTTAAATTAATGATTGAAAGAAGATGGCCTTGTACACTGAGTGGTACCATCCCTGGGCTGGTGGTCCTGGGTCCTGTAAGAAAGCACACTGAGCAAGGCATTTGAAGCAAGCAAGTAAACAACATTGCTTCATTGTCTGCATCCTCTCTTGCTTCCAGGTTCTTGCCCTGTGTATGTTCCTGCCCTGACTTCCCCCAGTGGTGGACTACTGTGTAGAAAATTTAACCAAATAAACCCTTTCCTCCACAACTTGCTATTGGTCATTGTGCTTCAGCATAGCAATAATAGCCCTAACAAAGATAGCATGTAAATCAACCATGACTCTTTTTGTCAAATTTCTATTTCTTACCACCTTTGAAAATAGAGCAAACAAGCAGCAAACAAAAATAACTCTTCTCTCATCAAAATCATGTTCCTGGTTTGTTTTTTTTTCCAGATTTAATTATGTATTTCTCCTCTCTCCATTCTTTTCCTTAAGAATTCCAAGACTAAGTACTTGGTAAGAACTTCTGTTTTACTAAGTATTTTACCTGCCATGAATATTATTTCTTTGACTTCTTATTCAGAGAACTAGGAAAATGTTGTGGTCAGATGAAGAAGTCATCATTTAGAGGGACAACAGCGGGTCCCATTAAATTCTACCCTAGCAGTAAATAAATTGAGCCTATATATGGAGGATGTGGGATATGGAGAAGAGAAGCCACAAAGACCACAAGGCTTACTATTAAACAGCTTGAAAGACTCCATATTTCCACAGGAGATACCAAACCAGGACAAGAGCAATTGAAGTTCTCATTTTTGGCACGTGAAGATGGGCAATGAGTAGCTCTTTGTGTGTTTTTATCATAGTTACCACTGCAGACTTTGAGATGTAATATCTGACAAGTCAACTTTGAAGAAGGAAAAGGCTCAGAGTTTTCAATCCATCATGTTGGAAGACTGTAGTTAAATGAAACATTCCACAGCGTTGTGGCTACAGGAGATAAGACATGGAATATGAGCTTTCTCATTTCATTCCTCCTCCCTCCTTCCTTTCCTTCCTCCCTCCCCTGTCCCATCTCTCACTCTGTGTGAATAAGTGCATGTGTGTGCATGTATATGCCTGTTTGTGTGACGGGGTGTATGTGTGTGTGTGCACATGCACACCCATGTGCATTAAGGGATGCGTTCAGCATTAGCCTAAGCTGTTGGTTCTAACTCCCACCTTGTTTGAGACTGAGTCACCTTTGTCCGTTGCTGAATAAGCCAGGTTGTGGGACAGGCAAGCATTTATGGGTTCTCCCATCATCCCTGTCCCTCATCTTTCCACAGAAACAGTGAGATTAAAAGTGTGCACTCCTGTGCATAGCTTTAAAGTCTTCCTTGAGTTAACATATACTAAGAAAGTGCTTTACCTATTGAACCTTTTCCCTTGCCCTATCTTTCCCTCATTTGTGCCTACCTGGACCTCCACCCTGAGATGCTAATTTTCAGAAAAATCTCCTACAGTATACTTTAATAATCTTCCAGATGCTTTTCAATCAAACCAAGCTGATAATCAAGATAGACCGTCCTAATTTCTAAGCGTTGTTTTATTTTTTAATATGTGTTTATTTGTTTACTTACAGTTGTACCTCCTGGGTTGACAGGAAGTTTCTGTTTTCTTTGAACGATAATGTAAATGAGGCAAAGTGTAAGACTATAGTTGGTTCACTAATGAAAAAAAAAACTTTTCCCCTCCTTTTGAAGTTCAAATTTTAAATAGTGAAACTGAAATAAGATATGAATGTTTGAGATTTCTTTATTGTATGGATAAAGTTTAAAACAAATTATTGGGTTAAGATTTTATTCTTTCACCAATATATTAATGTAGATAAATATAACTTGAGTATTTGTTTTCATAAGTTAGATTGATGTGTTTCAAAATTAATTGATGCAATTTTGTTTCCAGTGGAAAGGCAATTTTTTGGAAATAATTTATAGATATTAGTTGCCATGACCTCTGGAAGTACAGCCAGTGTTCTTAACTGCTGAACTATTTCTCCATTCCATTTCTGTTTTTTAAATCTTACTCTATTCACCCATAACTTAAATTCTCTTAAATAAAACACTATAGCATTCTGAATTCTACATAAACCTTTATATAAATTTTTAAATTAACTTATTAACCTTCTAAACCTATTCTCAATGACTAAGTCGATGTTCTTAGACTTTCACCTGATTCTCACTTTCTCTAGGACTTGAAAATTTCATTGTATATCACAATACCTTTTACCCCTTTCTACCCTATAATAGTACAAATCATTGTTCCCCCTCAATAGTTCTATAATTGCATGCCTTGTGATCTGAAGAAAAATCTGTATCTCATTATCTGCATCACTGTAAAGGTAATACAGCTACAAAAAGGTAACCTTCTGACCTCTTAGATAAGAGGGATTAGTATATTAATGTCTGATGATTCATCTTCCTGATAGTCAAAGTAAGGAAACTTACTGTCAAATAATGAGTGTACAGTCATAATAGTACCACCCTCAGCAACATATGACATGTACCCAAACATGCTACTATATACTGTGTGTGTGTGTATATATATATATGTATGTATATGTATACACATTAGAATTGTGAATAAGTTGAATTTGTAGACTTTCTGTGTTGTATGAATTTGTAGAGCAAAAATTTAATTTTATAGACCAGTAAAGACTTTGCTAAAATATGTTTCCCATGGAGGAAATGATGGTTTTTGAACTATGGCAATCAAAAATTTGGTGAAATGTTGCCTTAGTTAGAAGTCAATTAACTGTAACTATTTTCCACTGGAGTTTTCTGGTAAAATTTGGCAATTTATTGAAATTTATGATATATTTGCTAGTTTCAGAAAGAAAAGAAGCATTGGTTATAAAATAGGTATCAAGTGTGGAGGTGAACGTACTTAGTATTCTTTCAATGGATACTGGAAGACAGCAGAAAAATGATGCCTGACTTCTCATCATTGACAATAACAAATATTTTCATTAGCTATATTTAGCATTAGTATAGCTGTGGATTGGTTCCAAGGAAGAATTTTCAAATGGCTTTAAATATGAGCAATTGTTAATTAATATTTAAAATTATAATAGAATACTAGTTGATTGACAAGTATAATGATATAGAGACATTAGATGACAAAGCTTTCTAAATCTGAAATTAATAATTTAATATAATCAACAGATGAAGTAGAGACAAGGAGCAGTTACTGAGTATCTGAACTCCACTGATTTCCCAAACGTTTTTCAGTTACCCCTAGGTCATGCAGACTATTGTGACCAAAGAATTATGAAAGAACTTGTGTCAGTTCTGGTTGAGGAAATTATGTGTCAGTGTGCTTTATTAAGAAGCTCCACTTCTATGACAAACATGGAAGCCATGCATTCCACATATGATGGTGATCACATGAATAGTAGAATTTATCTGCTCACCTACAGCCTACACAAATATAAACCAGGTATCCACTGTACCTAGTCCTGATACTTTCTTAGTCTCTCTGTTAGGATATGATAGCTTGGTCCACCTTTATCAATATCCAGTACATTGTTTTTTTTATTCTGTGAAATCAAAGTGCTGTTAATTTCTAAAATTCAAACATATATATTAGCATTTCCTTTCCTAAAAACATTAAGTACAAACTCTACTGAGACTCTTAGATCAGTTTTTAGACATAATACTTTGTTCATGACACAGAAAAGCCCAATTTTATCATTCTTGTCCCTGATGAGTTCTTCAATTCCTTGTGCCCTATCTACCCCAGATTACAGAAAAACAAACAGAAAACTGACACCTTTCCTAGACTCCACAGGCATGAGCCACTATGTGGTACACAGGAATACATTCAGGAAAAAGGTGCGTAAACATAGATTTAAAATAACAATTAGAACTCCTGAAATTCATTTTTCAAAAGAAGAAGAAGAAGAAGAAGAAGAAGAAGAAGAAGAAGAAGAAGAAGAAGAAGAAGAAGAAGAAGAAGAGGAAGAGGAGGAGGAAGAGGAAGAAGAGGAGGAGGAAGAGGAGGAGGAGGAGGAGGAGGAGGAGGAGGAAGAGGAAGACGATAGAGATGATAGGCAATGACTAGGGATTAAATACTTGCTTGTTTGAGAATGTATTAATAAGGAAAATTTCTTTTAAAAACTGAAAGTTCAAATTCTTTTATTCTACTATTTAAGAGTAGTTCTATCAATTACAAAATAATATTTAAAATGTTTTTAAACAAATTATATACTGAAATACTTTCCTAAAATGTCATAATATTTTGTAAATTCAGTTTATTCCTGCATAAATAGGATCCAATTCTAAAAAATCATTTCATATCTAATTAATATTTTGCTCACTTTACACACTTTACACACAGTTTATATTTAAATGTAAGCTTTGGCAGAATGAAATTAATTATGGTAATATTCTTAGCCATATGTATGATTACTATTGGCTATGAAAAATTGATAAATAATTGCTAATTATCCAAGGTTAAAGATAATTGCAAAGAGGAAATAAATCTGCATATATTAGTTTTTTGAAAATACAGAGGTATTCTCTTTTAAGCCATTTTTACTAAATCCTGACATAAATATTTGCCATCTTACGCACAGTTATAGATTACAAGATTGTGAAGACATAACATTGGCTCCTTCCTTTTTACTCTGCAGCATTAATATTTATTCTAATGCAATTAGAACTTTCACGACTAATGAGCTAGATTAGGTAGAGGATACCCCATAAGCATGCTAATTTTGCTTCAATGCTGTCGTTCTTACTTGTTAAGTTACTTTGGTTTTTTTGTTTTGTTTGTTTTTTTAAATGGGACAATCTTCCAGGTAGATCTCCTAGATTTAGTAGCATAATATACAAAAGGTTCCATTTTCAGAGTATATATTTTCTAGGTAAGAAGTATTAAAGATAATACTCTTTCCCTGAGAGCCAATCTCTTGAACAAGGTTAAAGTCTTTGGACTAGATGTAGAAAAGCCACTTGTATCTCGTTTTGGAACTGAATCCCTGCCTCATTTATCATCCAAAGTGTGATGATTCTGTAGATGTCCAATGGTTTTTCAGAAATGAGACAAGTGAAATAATAGAAATGACTAAAACTTTGTGAATACCTGGCATCATAGTTCTCCATGATTATATACTCCAGGTACAATGAACATGACAGTGAGGTACTTTTGTATATCTCTTAAATCCCCTTCATATTTCCCAGTTGTCTTCTGACAAGAGTCTTGCACTCCAAGCTTTGATAAATCACTCTCATTTTACTTCTTGTGATGATTCTGAATCGCGCTTTCTGCAGGAGTAAAGCCACTGCTGTATTGTCCATCTATTTTGAAGATATTTATCTCTCCTAGAAAACCAAATCACCCCCTCAAGAAGGGCCACATAGCCTTAGGTTTAAACATAGTTTGTTCTGTTGATCATCATTTCTTACTTGGCCATCAAAACAATAGACAACCTTCTATAAGGGTGACTTCTGATAAGAATCAGATTTCAAGCATACCAGATACCTCTCTATATAAATAAGACTTTTGAATAGTTCAATGACATATAGTCCTTAACCAAAATGAGGAAGCAATTCACCAAGAAGATATGTATGGGAACTCTAACCATTCTATTTCAAAAATATTTCCCTTGAAAATTAAACTTAGCTCTTATAAAATCTCCACTTCTAAGTATTCCATAAGTGAAAGTTGGGAGGATAATGTGATGGTAGGGCACTAATACCAGCACATTAATATCAAGTCTTCCTAGAATAATAGATGGGCAATTTTGTTTTAGAAACTGTGGCCAAATATACCCAAAAGATGCTCCAACATATAACAAAGACATGTGCTCCACTATGTTCATAGCAGTCTTATTTATAATAGCCAGAAGCTAGAAAGAACCCAGATGCCCTTCAACAGAGGAATGGAAACAAAAAATGTGGTTCATCTATACAATGGAATAGTACTCAGCTATCAAAAACAATGACTTTATGAAATTCATAGGCAAATGGATGGAACTGGAAAATATCATCCTGAGTGAGGTAACCCAATCACAGAAAAACACACATAGTATGCACTCATTGATAAGTGGACATTAGCCCAAATGCTTGAATTATCCAAGATCCACAGAACACATGAAACTCAAGAAGGATGACCAAAATGCGAATTCCTCACTCCTTCTTTAAAAGGGGAATAAGAATACCCTTGGGAGGAAATAGGGAAGCAAAGTTTAGAACAGAGGCAGAAGGAACACCCATTCAGAGCCTGCCCCACATGTGGCACATACATGTACAGCCACCAAACTAGATAAAATGGATGAAGGAAAGAAGTGCAGGCTGACAGGAAACGATTGTAGATCTCTCCTAAGAGACACAGCCAGAATATAGCAAATACATAGGCAAATGCCATCAGCAAACCACTGAACTGAGAACGGGACCCCCGTTGAAGAAAGGACCGGAAGAGCTTGAAGGGGCTTGAGACCCCATATGAAGAACAACGCCAACCAACCAGAGCTCCCAGGGACTAAGCCACTACCCAAAGACTGTACATGGACTAATCCTGGGCTCCAACCTCATAGGTAGCATTGAATAGCCTAGTAAGAGCACCAGTGGAAGGGGAAGACCTTGGTCTTGCCAAGACTGAACCCCCAGTGAACGTGATTGTTGGGGGGAAGGCTGTAATGGTGGGAGGATGGGGAGGGAAACACCCATAGAGAAGGGGAAGGGGAGGGGTTAGGGGGATGTTGGCCTGGAAACCAGGAAGGGGAATAACAATCAAAATGTAAATAAGAAACACCCAAGTTAATAAAGATGGAAAAAAAGAAAAAGTAAAAGAAACTGTGGCCAATTGCTTCTTTTTCGTTTGTCCTCATCTTAGGGGGCAGAGATAAAATTCATGACAAAAGGTCAAATTTAGTATTCTGGTGGACTAATAAGATGGTCCTCATGAAAATGATGCTAAGAGTTTCTTGTGATATACAAAAATTAGCAAAACTTTCTAAGATCTATTTTAGTCTAATGTATGAAGAACTTAAGTTATATTATTTGTTGTTTCAAAGCCCTCTTTATAATGTTGGAGTGATAGATGTTTATAAAGCATTATATGAAATTATTTTATTTATAATACAATATTTTAATACATATTTTAAGGTTTCAAATTAAGATATAATTATAACATTTCTCCCTTCACTTTTCTCCCTTAAAAACCTTGTATGTAGCTTCCTACCCACTCTCTTAAATTCATGTTTTTTTTCCTTAATTGGTCTTCTAACAATACATGTAAATACAAACACAATACATATACACATGTACTACAATCCAAAAAAGAAGAAAACTTTAAAGGGATTTAACAACAGATTTTATTAAAATTAATTTTAAAATGTTACATATTTCTATCAGAAGGCATCAATCAAATACTTTTAAGTAGCTTTACATTCTCTTCCCATTTGGCATAACAAAAGAAAAACTAAGTTTGAAGTTATCTGAATGATGTTATATGATGAAGTAGGGTGAACTGATTCCTGTAAATGTAGCCTTTATTTACCAGAATTGTCATCTTGAAGGCTTACTGCTAAATAAACTTACCCTTTCTAGCTCTTTCTGAACTTTGGTTGGATGTTTCAAATCAGCACTTCTGGCCAAGAAGCCTCTTCAAGCTGACTGATTCATAATGGATTTGCCAGGCTTCTGAATGAATTTCTTTGGCCATCTATTCTAATCTTCTATATCCTTCTTAGACTCTGGTTCACTCTATCTTTATCGCAACCTGTCTCTGTAAAACTGTCATGATAAAACTGCTCTCTCTCTCTCTCTCTCTCTCTCTCTCTCTCTCTCTCTCTCATAACCTCTCTTTCTTGTCTTGCTAATGAGTTGGGCATATCCTATCTTTGAGTCATTCTGTCAAATCTGACTAATTCTCTGATTAGTCACTCTGTCTTCTACTCAATAGACATCACTTTCAAACATGGTCACATCCTTCTACAGATTAATCATTATTTGAGATTGAAGGTGTATACTAAGCATATGTCCGTATTTCAGCTGGATCACACAGCCTTAGAAGGTCTTTTGATGTGATTCTTTGCTAGAGCAGCCATTTTGGTGGATTGAATTCCTCTACAGATACCATTAGTATTTTATTTCTGTTTCTAAGAACTAAATTAGCAGTAACTCTCTTTTTCAAGAAGACTGACCAATAGAAATTATTAATTTATTTCTAGTTAAGTTCTTTGCTAATTATTATTTCTGCAGTTTTTCTCTACTTAAAATCTGTTTTGATTTTATAATTAGAAAACATTTTTTCTGGATTATTTTATATGTATGTGTAATTATCCTGGTTATTCCTTTGATGACTTCCTTTATTCCCCTCCCACACCTACCAGTCTCATTCTTCTCTACAAATCTCTTTTCCTTTTTCATGTTTTTTTGTTTTGTGTAGCTCTGATCATTTGTGTGGTTCTGAGTTTGGAATGATCCTGTGGATCCTGCTGTGCTCACCTTGGGAACATGGCTGATGTAATTCCTTTAACTCATAAGACAGGAGTGTGAGGAAGGGTAAATGAAGTGAAGCGTGTATAAAAAGCCATGTAGAAACCTATCATTTTGCAATAGAATGAAAAACACGAAAGTCAGTTAAAATATTGGTAATCTACATGGCTACACAATTATGGGCCTAGAAGTAGTGAGTCACTTACACAAACAGCAGTACCAAGGACGCCGCTATGGGGTCGTTGGTTAGAATGGCACCAGAGTCCTCCAAACAATAAGTCTTTGCTATTCCTCCTTGTTTCCCACCTAAATGAGTAAATAAACCCTATTTCTGGGATAGGAGCAATAATTCAATGGTTAAGAGCATTTGCTGTTCTTGCAGATTACCTAAGTTTAATTCTAAGAACCCAAATCATAGCCCACAATCACAATTAACGCTAGTTCCAAGGTATCCTGCAAATACTTCTGACTTCTGTGGGCACTAGATACTTGCACACAGCAAAACACTCATGCATGTGAAAGAACAATAAATCTTTAAAAGTAAAGTAAACAGAAGATACCACAAAGCTTGGGTATGATACACAGAATCATGATGCTAGAAATAATATGAAAATTTCTTCTCCAACAGCTGGCTTTCATAATGTTTGACGTTGCTATGTAGGCTGTTGGAAGAAGAAAGATGTCCATGTTTTCGTCTAGATTTGAACTCTACGAACTATGGCATTAATCTGGTATGTAAAATATGACCATTGGCATAATCATGACGCATCTTATATAGGTACAAGGAACTCAAGGATTAAAAGTAAACTCAACTCCAAAAGAAAGAATCCACCCCCAATATTTGATTAGGAACTGAGGCAGTAGGATCACAATTCTTAGGCTCTGGAACCTATGATTGCTTAGCTAAATTAATATGGTGTCAAACTCCCTTCCAAACTCCTATGTTTATACCCATAGACAAATGCTTTAATCAATAGAGCCTCTGTTTGCAGTGTATGAGATGAATGAGAAGACTCATAGCTGTACAGGGTGCTAAGAAGAAAAGATTATTGAGAGCTGATCTACAAAAAAAAATACATTTATGCTACCCACTTATGACTAAAGGAAGAGGAATAGAAAGTGTGTCACGGACAAAAGATATGGAGAAGACTGCAAAATGCTATCTTCTACAAATAATATAGCCATGGCAATCATGTACTCATAGTTATTGTGCCCACTGGGACAGGGTCTTCACCGATCAAGTCCATCCAATATAAAGGTAAATGTTTTAGTGGAGCCTTGACCCTTAATGCTGAACAACTGACTCGATCTCTTTTTAAAAGTCCCAGTTTTAAGTACTGAACAGCTTCGTATTTCTCATACCTATGGCAGCAGGTACATAATCAAATCATATTCTAATATATTTCATTGCTCCTTTCATTATATATATATCATATATATATATATCAGGTGAGTCAATTTACCTCAGACACACACTTTTATAATTGGCATCAGATGATTTACTTGGGTTCAATGCATTTTTTTGTTGTTACTACTGTGTTACTTTCTGACATTAGAACTCCGAATAAATATATTGGTGGATTAAGAATGATTTGTGAAAGTGGAAAATTAATGATAAATATTTACCAGACAGAGAAAACAGTAAAGTTTCATATACCTACCTAGTGAGCAGTCCTCCTGTGAACAAGCCCTATATATAATCTGAAACAGATGTATGTGGGTTTTGCTAGCTGTGATGATTAATCTTGTTTGTCAACTTGATTGTATCTAGAGACATGTAAAAGATTAGTGAATTGACTCTTCTATGAGGGTATTCCAGATGTCATTAGATCATGACAACTCTGACCAATGGATGTTTAAATCACGGGTAGTTTAATAACTGAATTGACTATGGAAAGCCTAGGAGTGATTGGAGGAATTATTCCTCCAGGAACATCTCCTTGCAGAGGACTTGTTATTTGACAGCTTGTTACTCCTTTGCTTTGTTTCCTGTTTGCCCAGTTGGACATGTTCCACCAACAATCCCTGTAAGGATGAGTCTAAAAGATGAGCAAATTTAATCTTTCCTCTGCTGAATTATTTTACTAAGGCATTCCATCACGACAGTTTGTATAAGAGCAAATCACTTAAATTTGAATGTCGACGAAATATTTCTAACTACTAAAAAGTGGCTTTTATTTGATTAAGAATGAATTCACTACTGAGGGTTCTCTAGAATAACAGTTTTGATAAATTCTATGAAATGATGTTGCAGAAGTTATGTACAGTTCTTCCTAACAGTCCATTCTCCCAGAAATATGGCCCACATTCAAAATACACTTACAAATACCTTGGCCATAAACTGAGGCTCTTCTGTGACTAGATTCTAATTAAAATAATCCATTCATTTAAATCTACATTCTGCCAGACGTCTGGTTACCTGTGCTCAGGCACCGTGCATCTGTCTCCTGCCTCCTTGCATCTTCTCGGGCAAATCTTCCCATACCTGACTATCCCAGAATTTTCACTGCTTTTCAGACATCCGTCCTTCCATTTTCTGCCCAAGTCATGGGCCCTAGGTTTTTTAATTGACAGAAGATGAATTCATACAATACACAAGATATTTTCAAGACATGTCATACATAAAGCTGCCATGTGACTTTATGCATAACACAGTTTACTTTAGGAAATTTTCACTTATTTTTCTACCATTGGCCACTGTGTAAACAGGTATCTCCCCACTAATTGCTTTTCCAGTGCCATGAGTATCAATTATTATGTAACATATACGAAGTTTCTCACTACTCCATTTTCCTGCTTGCTGATATCATTGATGTCTTAGTTATTTTTCTACTGGTGTCATAAAGCACTAAGACCAAGGCAGCTTACAAAGAAAAGCATTTAGTTTTGAGCCTACAATATCAGAGGGTCAGAGGACCGTAACATTGGAAACCATGATGTCAAGCATGCTGGCGTGTCACTGAAGCTTTATCTGAGAGCCTACACGGGAGACATACCAAGGGCAGACAGAAAGACACTGAAAACAGCAAAAGTATTTTTCAAATTTTAAGTGTGCTTCCCCCATGACACTCCCCTCTAACACTATTTCCAGTCTGTCCCAAACACTGCAAGCTGGGAAGAAGCATTCAAATGCATGTACTTCTAGAGATTCTTTTCATTGAAACCACCATACTGGACAAAGCTACTTCGTTTCAGGGCATACATTATTATTGATATACATGTATGAAGGACAGATGTTGAAGGCCTTCACTCATCTGAAAAACTTTTGGAACAGTTTTACATGTACCTATGATGAAGACCAGTGCAGTATAAGAGAACATCAGCGACACCCAAGAGATTTCTGCAATAAATCAAAACATTGTCATCTCGATGACATGTCATGCTTTTTCAGTGTTTTGTTCTAATTTTTCTCATGGTTTCCTTCAGGAATTATTGTAAGCACACTGCATCTGACACTCCTGGATGTGCGTTTTTACTGTGAGAAGAAATGATGAAGTATTACGTTTTCTACCACAGTGCTCTAGCCTTATCTATTGTGTCCACGTTTGTGTGCCACAGACAATATCGGCTACTTGGGGGCGAGCAGTCACTCCTTCAGACAAGAAAGGAGACAGAAAACATTCTACAAGCTCTAATATATCCCAGTTGAAACATAATTTCTTCTTTCAAATGGCTTCTCCAAAGATTTATGCTGGGAGTAAATATACAACTTGTCTGCAATAAAATTGCCACTATATGGCATAAAAGTTGTCATTTTTTAATACTGACATTAATATGCCAATGAAGCCTGAACTATGCAGTAGATATCTTACCCTCCCCAATCCCTGTAGTGCTAGAATCCCTCTTCCTTGCTAATTCCTCCAACTTATGAGGAAACTGAGCATTATTAGAGGGTAATTTGAAGTATTAAAAGGAAGCTTAAAATACTTACTCAGCAAAAGGAATCCAGTATTGCATAGAGGAATTTATCTGTTGCTGTATATCAGTTTCAAACTTTTACTTTCATACATTTTTAGGCATCTGTTCAACATCTTACAATATTACTAGGAATTAAAAGTAGTAGCTAGTTTTAAAGTTACTAAATGGACTTAGTGTTGTTTACATGTTAAAGTATATGTTGCATGTGTGTAGGACCATCTATGCGAGCCTGTGTAGGTTCTTTGGAGTCACAGCCCTGAAATAAAGAGATCTCTGCTTCACCAGCAGCAATCAATTGGCCGCAGCTCCTTAGCTAATAGTAGGCCTTCATGAGTGCTTCCCCTTCCCACACTGTACTTTTGGATGAATCAGTATTGTGTGAGCTTTGAACCTATATTCACAGCCACTGTCAGTTCATGTGTACATATATTCAGTGGTCCTGTCATAGGGCAAAGGATGTTTGTCTGCAGATGACCAGTGCTTCTGGTTCTTAGAATCTTTCCACCCTTTCTTCCTCAGTGAAAGACTTCTTCAGAAGACCAGTGGTCAAATGGGCAGAAGACAGTAAGTCTTCTGATTCACATTTGACCAGTGTTGGGTCTCCATATTAATCACCCTCTACTTTCAAAAGAACCCCTTCTGATCCACACCGAAAGTTGCCCCATAAGGATAAGAATTTCGGGGTCAGCTTATTACTATGTCTACTTAGCAAAATAATAGCAACACCTTTGTCTCTAAGACTTAAGAACCCACAGGGTTTTGACCAATTAATGGCATCAGATGTGAGTTCCATTTTGTGGAGAAGACCTAAAGTCCATCATGGAGCAGTTAGTTACTCCTATAAACTTTGTGGCACGATTTCAACAGTGTGGACAATATGGCAGAACAGTCATTATTGTGGCTCACAGGGTTTACAACTGGGTAAAACAGTATTTTGTTTTGGGCCCTTTTCCCCTGTAGTTTGAACCTTCCACCTTCCAGTGCTGTGCAAGATAACCAACAGAGTCATTATGAGCTGGTTTTTAATTAAACAATCTGGTACCATAGACTAAGCAGCATAAGACATAGGATTAAGCATCCCAAGAATGGTGGGTGGAAAGTCATTAATGTTTAAGATGGATTACTGCCACTAATATCATTAGCAATGTTGGTGAATAATACCCGAGGCTTTGCACATACAAGGTGAATAATCCACTATAAAGCTAAATCCTCTACTTCCCCATTTCATTCATTTATTTTCAAGATGTTACGTATAGGAATCCATTTGGCTTTGTAAGGATTAGAAAGTTATTGCTTTGTTTTTCATTCATAAAATGCATTTCTTCTTTCACCAAAAAAAAAAGTTAAAACACAGAGTTTATTTCTTATCTCTTGATTATTCTTTTCTCTCAAATTATCCAAGACATTGTTCTCTGAAAAGCAGATTTCTTAGAATCATGATAGGGGCAACCATCAATACAGAATGTCACTACTTTGAAAGGTAAAAAATGCTGGCATCACTTATGCAAGGCTGGATGAGTTTGCCTCTCACTGAGATTTTGTTTTCTTCAGTGTCTTGTAAGGAGTGGCAGAAGACACTCTGAGTGATGTCCCTCTAAAACTCAACTTCTATATCTGCATTCTTTTTAAGACAAACAGTTGGAGGCAGAGACAATGCCAGGCAATCCTTACATTTATTAAACCCCTCTCTCATTTTTACCCATACCACTTTTGCAATATCCCTGTTCTCCTTTGTCGTATTCATAATTCTATATTTGTGTGTGTTTATTTCTCTACTTTCCCCAAATATTTTTCACTAAATCTTGTTTGTCCTTTTTCACTAAATCTTGTTCATCCAGACTATTACTTGAATATATTTGCTGCCTTTAGCCACTAGATCTGTTTGAATAACTAAAATCAAAAATAAAAATTTAACAATGATTTTTGCACTATTTCTATGTAGGGATCAGCTGTAATAACTACTTTTAAAATGTTTGTTTTGTTTTTTAAGTGATTGTGATTGTGATTGTGTGTGTGTGTGTGTGTGTGTGTTTGTATAATTAGGTGAGATGAAGAAACCAGTGTCCATAAAGGTTAAAATAAATCATTGGCTAATATCACTTATAAGTCACTTATAAGTGACTACATACCATGTGTGTTCTTTTATGATTGGGTTACCTCACTCAGGATGATATTTTCTAGTTCCATTCATTTGGCTGTGAATTTCATGAAGTCTTTTTTGAATAGTATGCCATTGTGTAAATGTTCATTTTTCTGTATCCATTCCTCTGTTGAGAGACACTTGGGTTCTTTCCAGTTTCTGACTATTATGAATAAGGCTACTATGAACACAGTGGAGTATGTGTCTTTGTTATATGTTGGAGCATCTCTTGGGTATATGCCCAGGAGTGATATAGCTGGGCTGTCAGGTAGTTCAATGTCCAATTTTCTGAGGAACCTCCAGACTGATTTCTAGAGTAGTTGTACCCCCTTACCATCCCACCAACAATGGAGGAGTGTTCCTTGTTCTCCACATCCTTGCTGGCACCTGCTGCCACCTTAGTCTTTGATCTTAGCCATTCTGAGGGGTGTGAGATGGAATCTTAGGGTGGTTTTGATTTGCATTTCCCTGTTGATTTAAGGATGTTAAACATTTCTTTAGGTGTTTCTCAGCCATTCAACACTCCTCAGTTGAGAACTTTTTGTTTAGCTCTGTATCCCATTTTTGAGGGCTTTTAAATATTTATTTCTTCTTCTTTTTTTTTATTGGATATATTTTTTATTTACATTTCAAATGTTATTCCCTTACCTGGTTTCCCTTGCATAATCCCCCAATCCCATCCCCTTCCTCTTCTTCTATTCCATTGATCTACCTGCTTGTCTCTGTACCAGTATCATACAGTTTTCATCACTATTGCTCTGTAACACAGCTTGAGGTCAGGGATGGTGATCCCTCTAGAAGTTCTTTTATTGTTGAGAATCGTTTTCTCTGTCCTAGTTTTTTGGTTATTCCAAATGCATTTGCAAATTGCTCTTTCTAACTCTATGAAGAATTAAGTTGAAATTTTGATGGAGATTGCATTGAATCTGTAGATTGCTTTTGGAAAGATGACAATTTTTCCAATATTAATCCTTCTAATCCATGAACATGGGAGATCCTTCCATCTTCTGAGATCTTTGATTTCATTCTTCAAAGACGTGAAGTTTTTGTTACACAGATCTTTTAGCTGCTTGGAAATCACACCAAGCTATTTTATATTATTTATAACTATTGTGTTAGAGTCACACCAAAATATTTTTTATTATTTTTACCTATTGTGAAGGGTGTCATTTGCCTAATTTCTTTCTCAGCCTGTTTAGCCTTTGAACAGAAGAAGGCTACTGATCTGTTTAAGTTAATTTTATATCCAGCCACTTTGCTGAAGTTGTTATCAGGTTTGGAGTTCTCTGGTGGAATTTTCGGAGTGACTTAAGTAAACTACCATATCATCTCCAATAGTGATATTTTGACTTCTTCCTTTCCAATTTGTATATTTTTTTGACCTTAGAATACCCAAAATATAATCCACAGACCATGTGAAGCTCAAGAAGTAAGTCCAAAATGTGGATGTTTCAGTCCTTCTTAGAAGAGGGAACAAAATACTCATGGAAGGTAGAGGGTGGGAGGGACTTGGGATGAAGAGAGGAGGAGGTGAGAAAAATACAGGGGCAGGACCAGGTTTGGCGGTAGACTGGGATGATATTCAGAGGGTCAGGAATTGTATAGCAATGGAGGATGGGGAATTGGCGTAGCCACCAGCAAGTCTCAATTGCCAGGAAGTCAAGAGGCTCCTAGGATCCAAAGGGGATGATATTAGCTGAAATGCCTAACAAAGGGGAAGGAGAAGATGTAGAGGCCATACCCAAAAGTTACACAAGACCTCCAGTTGGGGAGATGGGGCCACCAATTCATCTCTACATTTTTAACCCAGAATTGATTCTGTCTAAAGAAATACAGAGATAAAGTGTGGAGCAGAGACTTGAAGGAAAGGCCATCCAGAGACTGCCCCACCTGGGGATCCATCCCATAAACAGACACCCAACCCAGACACTATTGCTAATGCCAAGAAGTGCTTGCTCACAGGAGCCTGTTACAGCTGTTTCCTGAGAGGCTCTGCCCGAGCCCAACAAATACAGATATCAGTGCTCACAGACAAACATTGAACTGAGCATGGGGACCCCAATGGAGGAGTTTGAGAAAAGACTGAAGAAGCTGAAAGGGTTTGCAACCCCCTAGGAAGAACAACAATATCAACCAACCAGACACCCCAGAGCTCCCAGGGACTAAATCACTAACCAAAAGTGCACATGAAGCAACCCATGGCTCCAGCAACATATGTAACCGAGCATGGCTTGTTGGGCATCATTGGGAGGAGAGACCTTTGGTTCTGTGAAGGCTAGATGCCCCAGTGTAGGGGAATGCCATAGTCATGAGGTAGGAGTGGGTAGGTAGGACTGGGAGCACCTTCATAGAAGCAGTGGGAGGGGAGATGAGATAGGGTGTTTCTGGAGGGGAAACTTGGACTGTGGATAGCATTTGAAATGTAAATACATTAAATATCCAATAAGAAAAAGAAAAAAAGAAAAAAGAAAAAAAACAGAAACAAAAAACATTGACAATGATAATTTTTTTAATAAAAAAGGAACTAAAACTATGAAGGTCTTGAACAGATATTTCAAATTGCCATAGTATGTTCAGGAATAGTGATTTGTGTTTCTCATTTGGAATTTGCACACTAAAATGATTCCATAATCCTTGCGTGCTGCATTCAATTCAATACAGGTACAGTTTTAAAAGAACTTCCGAGAAGACCAAAAGAGAGCAAGCATGTAAAGCACTATAAACCCTGAGTGTATGAGTGGAGCAATAAAATGAAGAACCATGTTGACTATTCTTGTGAATTTTCACATCTATTGACCAGTACATCTAGGAACCTGAGATAAATGAAAATGCATATCCACAAAAGACTTATATCAAAAAAGTCTGCAACAGTCTTAATTAAAGTAGCTAAAATTGTAAGTAAGCATTATGGCCATTAACAGGAAAATAGATAATTACATAAAGATATAGCCAAAAATTGAAGCCTCATATTTGCATTCTTCCCATATATTTAAAGGAAATTGGGCACGCATTTTCTCACATGTTACTTTCAGGACTCATTAAACACTGTTTTTCTTCTCAAACATGTGGTAAACTAGCCTCATTTTCTCAGTTTTATCTATACAATCTAAACTGCATGAAAGTAAGAATGGATTTTTGCTTAATAATACTCATCCCATGCAAATATTTTCTTTCTTTTATTCTTTTTATATTTCCTATTGTATTTCTATAACATTTATTGGTTGTTCTGTATTCATTGGCCTCCTCTTCATTTAGTTACATGTACAAGATCAAGAGATTTCCCCATGAAGATGACTCATTCATCCTGTTCCACTTTACATCCTAGGATTCCAAAACAGAGCTTTTTATTAACTATTTTTGCTTCAACTCTGGCCCCCTCTAGATGGCTGTGTCTGTAGTGTTATTGGAGACTGCTATTCTATCAGTTAAATAGATCTGAGAAAAGAGATTCAGAAAGAAAAATACAATGAAAATTCTGGAAGCTTTGGTCATAATAAATCAGGCATCTACAGGTATGAATGAAGAATAAAATGATTACATCATATCTCTAATAAAATTTATATACAAAGGAAAAAATCTATTGGATCCACTGAAGCTGAAATTACAAGCAATTGTGAGGTGCCAGATATGAGTTCAGGGAACTCTAGTCTTCTAAAGAACAGTATATCTCTGTACCTTCCATATTAAATCATTATTATTCCATAATAATAAGAAGCTCTGAATCACTTCTCACCACTCAATTAATGTACATTTCTATAAGGACTATAATCATCAATGAATTTTCTGAAATAAAGTAGCCAATTATCCTCATGGGAAAGGGTTCTTTGTAAAGTTCCTCCACTGATAGCAATTATCCTGGGATGAGAAATTACCATCATTTGAATTTTTACCCCAAATTTAATGTGCTAAAAATGTAATATTCACATTCACATCGTGGGGAATGGGAAGTGGAACGTGGGGCATAACTAAGTTAATGCAACTCTTTTCTCATGAGTGAATTAACATATTCATGGATGAGTGTAAAAATAAATCAAAGACTGAATGGTGGATAATAACACTAATGGGTGAATTAATTTACAGGACATGAGAGAGTGACTTTGATATGTTTTGTCTGTTTCCCCATTTCACACCCATGAAATGTGGTAAAGCAACATGGAGGCTCCATTGATTTTCTTCCCATTATTGTCGGTTCAACAGCCTTTTGAGTTATATTTTAATAAGGTACTGTGTTTTAACGTACGTTATTATTGAAACATAAAATCATACAAAAATTAATGTTGAGCTTGAGTGGGTTAAAAACTATTTTAAAGTAAAATACTGATCTCTGTTTATAGCTTTTCCCCAATGTTTGGGAAATGTTCTCCAATTGCAAGAACAAGAAACATCAGTTTCCCTTCTTCTCTGGCTATCTTACTAAGCAGGCTATTCTTAGTCCACCCATGTTTTTCTTGGAAGAAAACATTTTATCTAGTCAGTTTAAGTGATTGCATGTAAATTTAAAGACATGGTAATCGAAAAAAATTTAATTATATCTTAACCTTCAAAGCTACTCACATTTAGAACAGTGGCATTTCTGAGTGTAAATAGGACATTTACACTAAAGTTAAAAAGTCAAATGAAAAATTTTATTGCACACTAAAAATCAGCCAGTGCTTTCCCCATTGAAGCCACCACATAAACTTATAGTTCTTTTACTCCTGACCTACATTTCTGTTCATTGAAAAGGGGTTCTTTTCCTTGTATTCCACTATAGTAATTTATCTCCATAGTCACTTTTCTTGCTCATTTTCTATTAATTTTATTTTTAAAATATAATTTACTTTCTACTTTTAATCACGTATATGTGTGTCTGTCTCTGTATGGGTTTGTACACCTGAGTGTAGGTATCTACAGATCTGACGGGACACTGTATACCCTGTACCTGGAGCTTTGACTAAGAGCAGAAAAGATTTCTAATTTACTTTACTTTTTCTTATTTACTTTGTTTTTTTCTCCAGGCCTTCATTTTTTTAGAATATTATTTATTCAGTTCCTTTTCTTTGCTTATTACTGTTCCAGGTACAGAGACAAACGCACACACATGCACACACACACACACACAAAATATGCTGAGGCCAGTATTGGTGAGATTTTATGTTGCATGTCTGAAATATTATTTTTCATATCTGATATCTAAGATATATAGGCATATATTTGTGTGTATGTATATAATAGCACTGCATATTTGTATATGATTATATATGTATACCTATACATATAATTATATATGTATATATGTATAATAATATATGTGCACACAGAGAATACATAATATGTATGCATATGCACGTACATACACATCTATATTTTTTCTATATGACCACTTTTAATTGAATCATAAACTATTGGGCTCATCTCTTGGAGAGGCTGACAATTTGACAGGAAGTCATGAGTAGGGGAACAGGCATAGGGATAGAGAGTTGAAACTTAGGAGTGTTTCAAAGGTAGAAAGAGAAGAGAGTATTTTATAACAGTTAACTAAAATATATCTTTAAAATTCTCTTTTACCTAAGATATGAGAGGGAAATAAAATGTTATCATTCAAAGTCATAGTTCACTGTTGTTGATTTATATAAAAAAGGTGGGAGGGACTAGAGTCAAATATATATGCATTAAACATATATAATTAAATATGCTCTGTGCATATTTTACTTTAAGGTTTCACTTCTTTTATCTATTAATGAAGCAAACATATTAACCTGTGTTTTGATTCAATGATCCTGCATACACCTGAATAAAATACAGAACATATGTGGCTCTGTGCTTTTCAAGGTGGATTGAAGAACACCAGGAAATGAGTTCTTAAGAAGCATCAAGAAAGATTAAAAAAATCATGGAGGAAAAAAGAATCAACACAGAATAAAGTAATTAGCCTTCAACTTGACTTCCCAGAGTGGGGAACCCAAAGCAGCAACTCCAAGATAAAACAGGCTACCTTGGTAATAACAGACTGATAGGAGGAACCTATTTTCTCATGAGCCTTAAAGTCAGTGTGGAGATCTGACTGTACAATGTGTCCTCCTCCATGGTTGAGGAGAATTGTGCATATACTCATGGAATCAATGATTTTCATGAGCAAGAAATGAGAAAAACATTCAAAGATAATCATTGAGTCCAGAATGCCGGAATTTATTGAAGAACATTATATTTGTAAGCTACAAAAAGAGTATAGTCATCATGTTTAGATTTCGCCACTATCCTAAAGTACCTATTGATATCACTTTTCTTCAGTATACTAACTTACACAATTCCTTATCATTGATACATTTCTATTTGGAGCCAAGAATTAACTATTAACATTGCAAAGTTAGGTAAAATCTGTTGTGTCTATATTGACTTTTAGATAGAGGAGCTTGAGACGTAAAAAAAGTTATTTATGTAGCTTAGCAATTGGAAAATATTGGCATGTTGCTGCTAATACAAGCAGTATTTTTTATGTGCTAAAAGGTTCAAATTTCTCTCTTCTCTTCTCTGCTCTCTTGCCCTCTTCCCCTTTGTCCCTTCTCTCCCCATTCCCCTCTCCCCTTCCCTCCACGTGCTCATGGCCGACCTTTACTTCTCCCCTCTTCTACTCTTCTTCTCTCATTAAACATTTTCACATGAAAAAAGATTCAAATTATGATGGCAAAGAAACACAGAAATCCTTAATAATTATCTACAATAACTGTTGGGTAATTTATCATCACAGACTTTAAGTATATGAAAAGTGATATGACCTTATTTAAGATTGCATACATCAGTGAATAATCCTGTGGGGTTAATGATTATTCTGACTTATTAAGGATATGGTATGATTCTATTCTATATTAATTGTTGGAATGCAATTGTTAGACAGGCTTTAAGTACATTTTCAGGTCTGTTGGTTACCATCAAGTTGTAACTGTCACTATTGTACCTTTAGGAAAATCTATCTATGTGGGTTATTTTGTAGTTCATAGGCAATACTGCTGGGTGGTATATTGATTTTTGCCTATTGATTGCTTCCTTTCCTTGGCTGTTCGTCTACTAATGGAAATGTGGACAACCTCCCAGATTTATTAAGGACAAAGGTCTTAGAGAACCCCTACCGCCACTTCACTAGAAGAATATAATTCCTAATTGAATTCTAAACACTTATCCTTGTTCCCACAAATAAAGGAAGCTCTAATTCCTCATTAAAGAAGACTCTTGTCAGAGTAAATGGCGGCCATTATAGAAAACTACAACAGGTCATAGTGCAGATAACAATGTATTGTAAAACCTGAGCCCTACAGGACTTATCAGCCCCAAAGCTCCTTCATCTGTTGGTCATGAGACATGGCAGAAGGGAAGCAACATCATTGTAAATGTCAGAATATCAGAAAGCCTGCTGTGATATTTTGTCTCCTAGAAATGACAGACATGCTGCATCTGTGATAACTCAATAATATGGCTTCCTATATAAGGTATGATTAATGTTAAGATAGGTTAAGGAATAAGGGTACGTCATAAAGTTCAACAATAAATAGTTATAGGTTTCTCGTGACTGTTAAGAGAGGGAGAATTAGCCTCTCCCAATGCTCAGCTCCCTAGTTGGTACAAAATAATGAACCCTGAAGTCATATATATAAAAGTCACACTGAATGAACTCAGAATGTTTTATTTATATATTTAGTCACATATGCATATGTGTTTATAAACATTCAACATGTGTGTAACAATAATAATAAAAGTAATAGGTGTAATCAGCATGAGAGGAACAGGGAGTAATGAAAGTCCTGGATAAGCTGAGAGAGGATTTTTGAGTAAGAAATAAAAAGGGGAATGATTTAATTATATTTTAGTTTAAAATGTTCATTATATTTTGGTTGTGTTCCACCCCTACCTTCCTTCTAGGTCTTTCCATCCTCCATATTTACCCAACTTTTATATTCTCTTCCTTAAAATAAAAACACAAAAATTAAAAGAGCAAACAAGGAAGAAATCATTCATACACGAAATCAGAAAACAATACACCAAGTAAACAAAACAAAAATATTGAGTCTGTTATGTGTTGGCTAATTACTGTCAAGATGAGGCCTTCCCTAGAGTATGGTTGATTTATCCACAGGCACCCCATTGATTAAAAATTTTATTATTATTATTATTATTATTATTATTATTATTATTATTTCTCAGCAGATATAAATTAAAAATTGTGTTCTGGTAAAGAGTAGGAGTTAGTGTCCATGTCCCACTCTGTGTGATGAAATTGTATCAAATTTAAATTTGTGCAGGTCTTGTGTATCAAAGTCTGCATGAATTCATAATATTTCAGTCCAATTATGTGGAAGATACTATTTTCTTGAATTCATTCACTGCCTTTGGCTGTTATGATTGCTCCACCCCTTTTCCCTATAGATACCTAAGAATTGAAGTTAGGGTTCTGTTTAAGACATCTGATTAAGTATTGGGTCCTCTAAAAATATACTTTCTACATTAACAAATTCTTTGTTTCTGTGTTAAATATAATCTATTGAAAGAAGAAACTTCTTTGATGAGCTTTGAATGATGTGTTGATCTAATGTATATAAAAACATGTCATTAGGAATCATTTTATTCCTATGTACCTTTCTTTAGTAGAATGACAATGTAGCAAGTTTTCCCCCGAACCCTGTGACCTATCTAGACTGTGGTTCTTGGCCACCTTAACAGTGTCAGCTATGGGTTTCATCTCATTAACCTTAAATCCAATTTTTAAGTTTTTAGTACTCTGATAACAGCTTTACAATTGTTCTACTAATATTTATTGCAGGCAGATTACTGAAACAAGTTATAGGGTTGAGCTAAGAGATTTAATGATGACTTTTCTCCTCTACTGAAAGTCTGTGAACTCTGGTCAGTAAGCGTGAAGTTTCTAGTTTGGAAGCAGCTCATTTACTCTATAGTGATTAACATAAATACATAATTTCTTCCGTAATGGGAATTGACTTTCAGGTTGTAGAGAGTAATCACTAATATTGCCGATAGGCTGTGTCATCTATAGGCCTCTGTGGAACCTCTTTGTCCAATGACCCAATAAGATGGACCTTGTCTCTGACATTTGAGGTTTACTTGATGGCGTAAGATTTCTAATTAAGGCAGTATCTTCCCCACTCCATTAAATCTCTTTCATATATGTATCTATTTTAGGAAGCTTCTGCTGTAGTAGGTAGGTACTAAGTTCAATATAATTTATTGAAAGAATAAACTTCTTGAATGAGGCTTGAATGATGTACTGACTTAATGTATTTAACAACAAAATGGACCCCAAAATGGCAGAACTGGTGACAATGTCCAAAATAGAAAGAAAGACTCTGACCTTGTAAAGAGAAGGATTGTTATTGGGTAACTACAAGCCTAAACTCAGCATTCCTCAGGAAATCTGATTTCTGTTGACCAGAAGGGCCAATACCTCTGGCAAGGGCATGTAGTTCCAGGACAACCTCTCTAGATCAAAGGCTCTATGCTAAATCCCATGCTGCTCTGGCTCAGATCTCTCCTCCTGCCTGTCCCCTTAAAACCTGCAAAGCTTTTGCTGATGCCTGCTGTTTCTCTGCCCACTGAGTAAACAGCCAGGCAGTTTGATTTCCCAAGTGAAATTTTCTTTTTATTGATGGAGTGGTCCAGTTTGGTTGTTTCACTGTGGCCTCATGTAAAGTAGGTTTCCATGTGGGTTTTCAAAAGCCTTTAGTTTTACATATCCATTCCCACATTAATTCTTTTATCATGTGCTCTTACTCCTCTCGCCCTTTAATCACATCCTTGTTTCTCCAGTACCTCCATATGGTAGTACATTGTATTCTCCCTTCCTTGAAAGAATGACACCTCCTCCATGGTTCTTTGGGACTTATAACCTCTGTGGTTATTTATACTGAAGCATACACATTTAAAGTTTAAAAGCTAAGATCCACATCGAAGACAAAAACATGCAATAATTTTTTTTTCTGGGTTATCTCACTCAGAATGAGTATGTCTAGCTCCATAGGTTTATCTGCAACTTTCACTGTTTTATTCATCTTAATAGTTGAGCAATATTTCATCTATAAATGTGGCGCCATTTGTATTTATTTCTCAGCTGATGGGCCTGTCTCCAATTCCTGCCATTTTGTATATGGTAGCAAAGAACTTGGATAAGCAAGCATCTTTACAGGAATATGTAGAATCTTTTGAGAATCTACCAAGAGCAGTGTAACTGGGTTTGTTGTGAATCAATTTTCAGATTATAGAGGAAGCTAAGCCATATTTATTCCCATAATGACTGAGTTGGCACACGTACCAGCAATGAATACGTGTTCCCTTTCCCTTGCATTCTCACCAATGCAAGCTGTCATTTGTTTTACTATTGGCCATTTACTTGACCATTTTCTCTAGGGTAGCTGAATTCATAAGGCAATTTTAATTTGCATTTTCCTGATGGCTAAGAGCTGAGCCCAGCATGGCCTTAGTGGGGACAGAGTGACTTGGTTCCTGCCCCGGGACAGGGCCCCTGGTGTGAGCCTCCATGACCATCCATGGCAGCTGTGGGCATAAGGCTTGTGTGTATAATAATGTACATATTTTCTGGAACAAGTACTAACAGTGAAGGACTCTTGCCTTCTGAGGCATGGCCTCCCTCTTAACATTGATTACTCCATGGTGGTTAGAAACAGCACCAATCTAGGAGTTTAGGGTGTGACTATGTCTCAGCAAAATGGTAAGCCCTGAGAACTTCAGGAGAGCTCTTAAGAATATAGGAAAGAATTCTAAATACATGAGTTTGAAAGTATATAATATTTTGACTCTGTAAAAAATAAGGATGCAATATGAATTATATGGGAGGCTTCATGAATCTAAAGGAACAAAAGAAGCTGCAGTGTGAGCCAATGTGTCAGAAAAACATGAAGGAAAGAGATAAAGAGAGTTAGGGAGAGGAGACTGCAGAAGGTCCCAGCCAGCTAAGTTTGTTGTTTATGCTTACAAAGGCAGATGGATTTCTGAGTTCAGGGGTCAGTTTAGGACAAAGCAAGTTTATGCCCAGTCATGGTGGAAATGGAAACTTCCAGGCAGGGTCTTACTCAACTAGCTTACCATCTGAACTTAAAAATGGCAGACAGATTTCTGAATTCTTTTGCAATGTTAATTTAAAAAAAAACGTATGCTTGCTGTCTCTTAAGAATCAAAGGACTTGGGTCAAGGAATGCTGACTCATAAGGTAATCTAAAGGAAACCTGGAGTAAATGCCTAGATTGATGTGTAAAATAAAAGGTAGAACCTGTGGTCTTCAGGAGTTGAGCTAGCCAGAGAATTTTTTAGAATAAAAAGAGAGAGCTTCAGAGGAACTGACACAAGCACATAGGACATGGACAGAGAGTTCTCTTAGACACAACCAAGCCAGCCAGAGACAGAAAGATCCCTTAGAATAGCAAGGAAGAAGAATATAGACAGAGAAACTTTCATAGAGAGAAAGCAGAGCATAGCGAGAAAGAGACTGGAAAAGTTGCATCAAGCAGAAGACAGGTCGTCACCATGGAGCCATGGTTTTACTTTGAGTCATTCTTTTCACAGCTGTCAGATACTCCTTTCTCAGAAACCCTCTCCAATCTGAGGCTGCTTTTGGGGATCTAAGGATGGTGAACATTTTTAAAACATTTGTCAGCCATCTGCACTTCATCTTTTGTGAACTCACTGTGTAGTTCTATATCCCATTTTTTTTTACTTGATGCTCATGATTTATGTTGTTATGCATTCTAGATTGAGGGATACCACAATCATTCATATATATATATATATATATATATATATATATATATATATATATATATATATATGTTGGTTACGACCAAGTTGTAAATGTCACTATTGTACCTTTAGGAAAATCTACGCATGTTGGTTATTTTGTTATACACACACAAACACACACACACACACACACACACACATGAAAGAGAGAGTTTTTGAAGATAGGAGTCATTTTATTTTGGTGATAACTTTTTCATCATTTGTTTAGTGAATATATAAAAATTTGTTTATATATATGTAGCGTGTGTGTGTTGTGCATGTGTGAAAGAAGGGATAGAGACAAAAGAGAGAGATTGATTCCCAGCACAATTACATAGGTTCAAAGGAACATTTGAAATGGGTTCTTTTGCTTCTACAATGTCACAACAGGTTCTCTACTTTTTTGTGTGCCCCTGAGCTCTGCAACCAGGCTAGCTGACCTATGAATGGCCAGCAATCATCCAATCATACTCTCTCTGGCATTCCTCTCTGCCTAGGGGATTGGAATTACAGATACTTGCCACCATATCTGGTGTTTACATAAGGTAGAAGGTAAAATCTTTAACTGCATTGCTAACTCCGCAGCCCTAAAATACCTTTTAAGTGATTTTATTCCCTTATTGTTCCCATCTGCTCCCAAACTGACAAAACGAAATGAAGCACTCACTTCGGAGTTTTACTGTTAGCTATGCTCTGGGTGCTTTTCCATTATTAAAACACTCCCATGGATTGTAAAGACATATGACGGCAATTCTCTCTTTCATTTCAAAAGTAATGAAATCTGTTAATAAGTCGATTTATTATATAGCAGTTAAATAGAGATTCTGTAGGTCATTCCCTCCAGTCCTTCATATGCAGATTTTCACATTTAGGAAGTGGGTAGCTTTTATTCTGGAGTTGCTCTTAAGGTGATTACTATCTTTAGTATTTTGGGCTGTGCTCATTTTTACTACTATGCTTGCAATAAGCCGAATAGAAGTAGAGTAGATTCACTTGTAATTCTTATTTCTGTAGTTGTAAGAATTACTGGAACAGGGAGATGACTCTACATCTCACTAGGTTGAAGGCTTCAAAAAGGGGTTTATTATTTGTACAGGAGCTTCTAATGAGCAGTCATCATCAGAGCTGTAACTCCAAGATCCTTCCTTCAAAAGAGAATACCAAATGATACTTTTGAATGAAAAACAGTGATTTTAATATTGTAATGACTCCCGCACACTATTGAACATTATGTTGAATACAATGTGTCAACAATTTCCTTTAATGCCTTGAGACAATAATTCAAAGCATTGAAAGACCATTGAGTTGGAACCTGGGAGACTACTAGAATCTTAGGATCGTGTTGTAAGAAATTCTATTCATCTATAAAACAGTGTATTAGATTTTCAAATCTCACATATTAATTTTGCAAAATTAATGTCTAAGTAATTAGAGAAAGTTGTGCTTAAATGATGTAATTATACTCTCAAAAAAAGTAAAATAAATAGTAAAATTAAATACTTAATGTGCAGCCTCTATGGAAAACAACCTTGAATAGTGGAGGTGTTTAGAAACCTAACTCAAATTTTATTTTTGTGTATGGCATTCAGTGTGCATGCTCCCCAGTGTCCAATACTTACATCAGTGATATCAAATCCAAGTTCTCTAGTTCTTTACCTATTATTTAAAAATCTTAATTTCCTACTTCAGCATAGTAATTGTTGTTGGTGTTGTTTGGATAGGTTAATGCAGATTTGAATTTAAAGAATAATATTCAGGGTGGGTTTTTGGTGTTTGAATTCAACTTTAGATAATGAATAATCTGAAAACAAAATTATACTCTACATGAGTATATGAAAAAGCAATGAACATTCAAAACACACAAGGCTATCTTTCCTGCTAATCCCACTTGGGCATTGGGATCATGTTGACTTTTTTATGAAGAACAACAACATCAGAAGAACAGCTAGAATGAAGAGATTTATTTCCTTGATAATTCCTAAAATCTTCATTCAGTAATGTGTTTCCCTTGTTAGAGAATATGACCGTTAAAAGCTTTTCCTGCTCTTTGATTTGTGTGCTTGTCACGAGTAGTGGGAATCTGAGAACACAGCCATCCTTAATGTGTCTTCTCAGTTGGCTGTTAGAAAGCATATATTAGTGGTAAGAGGAGTGAGTTGTTACCTCCTGTGACTTTTAAAGTGATGTTCACTGATTAGTCTTTTTCCAAGCTTTTATTAAAAGGGATCCCACTCATTTTGGTGTCTTATTTCTAGTGATACAGAGTGTGTAGTAAGATATCATTGTTCTTCTTTTGGAACTATTACTATTAATGCAAATGTCCTAGTTAGGTACATCTGCCAACATGACACAGCAGAGGCTTTTCAGAGAGCATCTTACTTGAGAGATTAACTTCATTAGTTGGATCTGTGAGTATGTCCATGGGACATTGTCATGATTGATAAGTGCTATAAGAGGATCTGATCCTCTGTCCTATCCTGACAGGGCTATCTAACAAAGGTAACTGAGGGCTTAAGAGATGGCTCAGAGGTTGAAAGCCAGTGGCACTCTTACTAGGGCTCATGTTGGGTAATTATTACTACATGTATCTCTAGTTCTAGGGGATCTTTCTTCTGACCTGTGTGGGAAACTGCATGCATGGGGCATATGTCCACACAGACACACACCCACACACCAAAAAAAAAGTGCTGTTAAATAAAAGAAAACTAACCAATCAGAAGCTAGGGAGGAATTTAATGTGCAGCATCTGTTCAGAGTTTCTGTTTCAGTTCCTGCTCAGGCTTCTGCCTTGAGATCTTTCAGTGATGGTCTTGTACCTGGAAGTATGATGAAATACACATCCTCTAAGGTTGCTTTTGCTCAGAATGTTTTATCACAACAATGGCGAAGTAGAAAACGAACTGTGAGATGTCCCTAGAATGTCAGCCATCAGTTGAATATCTACTCTGATTTTGGTCTTGCTTCTAAATGGTGGCAATAAGATGTTCATTTTAAAATAGTCAATGGTTGATATTGTTGTTCTTCCTAGGGGGTTGCAAACCCCTTCAGCTCCTTCAGTCCTTCCCCTAACTCAGAATAGGGGAATGCTAGGGTGGTGAGGCTGGAATGGGTAGGTGGGTGGGGAACACCCTCATACAAGCAGGGGGAGAGGGGAATAGGATAGGGTGTTTGCTGAGGGGAAACTGAGAAGAGTGATAACATTGGAAATGTCAATAAATAAAATAACCAATTAAAAAACAAACCCCAAAATATTAATTGTAGTCATCAAATTCAGAAAAGTGTGGAATACCGTTTAAATTTATCAGTAAGAACTATAGTAGCACAATAAAGGAAATACTCAGCTCTTTGAAGGGTTTGAACAGACATCTATTGAGCAGATAAATTTGAGAAGACACAGGCAATTACTGACCAAAGAAAAGAATTTTCCTTTCTGGAAAGAGGTTAGGGCATCATTTAACCCTCTTGTCAAAGCATGCAAATCTAAAATCATGTTTTCAGGATTACAACTTACTTTATAGAGACTCATGGTTATATTACTGTGACGAGAAACCAGAACCATGACAACTCTTATTAAGAAAAACAGTCTGGGGGGTTGGCTTATGGTTCAAAGGTTTAATCCACTATTGCCATGGTGGGAAGCATGGTGGCTCACAGATAAGCACAGTGCTGCAGAGGCAACTGAGATCCACCAGTCACTTGGAAGTGCAAGTAAACTAATAGGTCAGACTTCAGCTTCTGAGACCTCAAAGCCATTCTCCAGCGAAATACTCCCTCCTACTCCAACAAAGCCACACCTCAAAATAGCATGGTTCCCTATGGACCTGTGGGGACCATTTTTATTCAGACCAGCACATAGAGAAATACTAGTTAACTTAAAAGAAGTGATTTAACCAGTTTAAGTTCAGAATTAGCCATAACTACTTCAGGAACTCCGCTCACTAAGATCAACATAGCATTCTGGGAAAGATATGTGGAGAGTAGAACTCCAAGTTACCTTCAGCATTCTGTGAATCATTCTGACTTAATTAACTGGACTTGGGAAATCAAGAAAATGATAGAAATATTGATTCCATATGCTATGTACAGATGGATGGCTTACTGATCTGAATGGTGGGATGTTAGCTGTGTTTTGACAAGGTCCTGAGTAGATAGACCTAATTATTAGATGCATACGCAGTGAAAGAAATATGGAATTTCTTCAGCATATAGGAGTTCTTAAAAATCAAAGCAATGTGAAACATGGCACGGCTCATGACCTTGTAAATGGAGGTGGACAACACAAATCCTTGAGAATCCAATTCAAGAAATGGGAGCTTGACATAAAGCCAAAGAAAAGAAAGAGAAAGAAAAGCATTATTTTGGAAAACAGAAATGAAAGGTGCAAAAAGGCTAAATGCTCTCGTTGTACAAAGATGTATCCATGTGTGTTTCATCCTTATTATTCCTCCTAATACTAATGTTTATTGATGTTTTAGGTTGGTAAGCCTTTGGCCTTTGCTAAGTCCACTTATTCAGGCCATCTGAGTTGTAATTTCTTGTCCAGTCTAAAGTCACCCACTCAGTCTGTCTTAAGATTTAAGATATGTTTTATATACTAGTGATGTTCAAGTTAGTATTCCATGAAGCATATTTATTCCCGAGGTTCTGATAATTGTACCATCTATCAAGTAGAAATCCCCATTGTGGCTCTCCAGGGGATTGAAACAAAATCAGCCAAATCACAACTTCTACCTACAGACCTGCTGACAGACTATCCTTCAAGCATGAACTCTGGCAGCAAGAGGTAGATTCTTCTATGTCTTCCTTATTCGCATCCATTCATTAACACAACACTTACTTTCCTGCACTCAGTACATCTCTTTTCCAATTAAACTTGGGGGTGGGGGATGAAGGGGAGAGTTAATTTGTCAAACTCTTGTAACCCTATTTCAACAAGCATCCTACCTGGTTCTATTGTGGGTTTTGAAACTTTCCAGTCTTTTCTTTCTAATGGTAGGTAAAGATATCTTTGCAAAATGAAAATGCAGCATGCCAGATTTGTCCTTAAAATTCTGTCCTCTCCTAATTGCTCATGAAATAAATCATTTTTGTAAATCACAAGACTCTCTCCCTTCAATATCTGCTTCTTCTTCCAGATTTTCCTTTCACTGGAACTTCTCTCTCCCTTTGCAATCTAACTGAATGATCTTTCAGATTCTAAGTCCCAAAGCTTTTTACTAATCTCCGGATCTTCATCTTTTCCATTTCAGTTAATTTTCAAATAACTCTTTCTCCATGCTCTGATTATTTATCTCATCTTCTGAAAGCCTGTGTTGACCTGCCAAACCCTTCTTGAATATTTTGTAACTATGTCAATGTAATTATGAAACTGTGAATGTTTATAATATATGACCAGGGTCATTTATGGTTTCTTGATATCTCAATACAATATTAATTTCATATGGCATGAAGGTGTCCATTTTTCTATATTTGTTTATAAGCAACCATGTTGTTGGAAATTAATATTTATGGGATACATGTTTTGTGAATTCATTGAATGCAAGAAACTGGTCCATATGATGAAGTGCGAGGATTCTGAAAGATTATCGGTAAAATAAGAGCGTCTGATTATAAATGTAGTTGAAGGTACTCAACATAGCTCAGAAAGTTACTGTTTCTGTAATAAAGAAGGAAATATCAAACACAATTGAAGTTGTGAGGTGGCAATGTAATTTACTGACTTGGTGCAGAATGATTTGGTTAGGTGTTCAAAATGTAATCATATAGCATTTCATGATATGTACAACTGACCATCTCAGATAAAAGCAGGCATAGTTATCATGATACTTAAACCCCCAAATTACCTTCGTTTTAAATATCTTCACAGAAATATTTAAATAGGAAACAGCATATTAAACCAAACAAGGAGCAAACCCTTGTGATCCTAGGATGTGGGATGTAGTGTCAAGAACATAAATTCCACATCACTCTAAGCTACCATAAAAAGCCTTCATATAAAATATATAAAAACAAACAAAAAAATACACACACTATATACACTATATATAATTTATGTTTTATATATACATACATATTACTATTAAGAATTTTAAGTGAATACATATTTGTACTCACTGACTATATTAATAATAATAAAAATATGAAAATATTTTTCTCAATCAAGCTGTAGCAAGTTGTAATTGCATATGAAGCTATTTTACTTCATTATCAGTGCTAATATGGTATATCAATATTTCAACATTTAATATAGAATCTCACAAGAAAGTGCCAGGTTGTCAATCCTTATAAATATCAGAAATGCTCTGATTTCCGAAATCTAAATTCTTCCTCCTGCCTATTTATCCATGTGAATGAAAGCTTACAGAAGTTTAAAAATCAATTCTGTAGCATCAAAGAAAGGCTACGATTTGAACTGCCTGCTAATGTCTATGGTTTAAACACATTCAACCACTTCCAGCTACCAGCGTGATGTCATTGGTACGCTTGGAGGAAAGCTCTCGGCTGGAGATTTTGAGTAATTATTTACCAGCTTCATCACAGCCCTTATTATGCTATTCTTAGAGAATGTTGTTTTGAAGGATTATTGATCATGCACGACTTATACTATTAGTTCCTTTAACATTGGCTAATAATTTGTTTGATTTGATAACTTGATCAATATGGAAGACTGTGGTAAATATTCTGGAGATGAGAGAGGGCACAATAAACAGCACCCCTCATACATATTGTTGGCAGGACAATTATGAAGATAAAGAAGCAAGCAAACCAACCATGAAACTCTCCTTACTTTTAAATACAAATAAATACAGGATTTTATTTATCATGAGAGACATTTTTATTCATATCCTAGTTGTAAAACAGCTATTTTGACATAAATGTTCCTTCGCATAGCACAGCCAATTAAACGGGAATTCTGATTCCCACGGGATAAAAATAAAAATAATCAGACCACATGTGATCAGCGCCTTGAAGCTAATGACCTTATACATTGGAACAGATACTGACACATCGCCTTGCATGTACAAGATTAATTATGCATCCATTGAGGAGAAGCATGATAGGTAATAAATAAATTCTGCTGAGGACAGGACTAAACAACCATGATCCTCAATAATCCTCATAGAAAAAAGTGGTAAGTACAATATAATTTATACTTTTTATATCTTATGTAATACCTTATACTAGGGTATCAGATCGGATTGATAAGAGTTAGGTACATTACCTAGGATAGAGGTTTATTTCAAGGGTACAAATACCTGGTCACATGGGTTCTTACTATTTTATGTTAATGTAAAATTCAAGTTCTCTAAGTGACAACTGTGAACATGTCTCATGCAAAAAAAAAATGACTTCTTGGGACCTAAGATTAGCTTAGTAAACTTCTCGCTCCACAAGCAAGAAAACCTGAGTTCAAGTCTCATTACGCATACATACAGAGAATCAGGAGCTTAAATTCCTTGTGGGTAGCAAAGACAAACTGATTCCTTTGGTTGACTGCCAGCCAGTCTAGAATTGGTGAGTCCCAGGTCTCACTGAGAAATAATCTCATGAAATCAGGTAAAAAGGTCCTCAGGAACAATACTTAAAATTGACCTACCTTGTCTAAACACACATGCATGTACACACGTACACACAAATTTATCCACACTTCCGACCACATATATAATTATTTTAAAGGCACCTCTTAATGAAATGTATTCTCCTCCTCCAGAAGGCATCCGATGGAAATTGCTCTTCAGATAGGTTTGTGGGGTTTTGAGTCCCTTGCTGCCTGATGCTGGAATGCTAACAGCTTGGACCTTTTGCAGGTGATCATTGTTACCATGAGTTTAGCAGCACACGTGACTTGTCATGTTCAGAAGACAGTGTCTTGCTCTAGTTCTTTCCCTTACAATGTTCTTATTCCATCTTTTTCAATGATCACTGAGCCCTGGATTGGGGGAGGGGTGGATAATAGATTCATCATGTTCCAGTGGATCATCCAATACCGGTACATATGCATATGAGCAGCAAAAACTGAACTTGGTGGATTATTAAAAGTGAAAAATCAGAAATTGGGATGGTTTGTGGCAGTGGGAATAGATCTTGGAGAAGTTAAGGAGGGATAAATATGACTAAAATATCTTCTATGAAGTTCTAAAATAACTAATTAAAAATTAAAACCAAATAAATGGATAGTAAACTGTGTTATGGAGTGTCTTAAATTCAGAGAGTAATTTTATTTTCAGAGAGAAGCGAAGACCATCTTGCTGAAATCATTCAATAGTATTTCCTCATTAAAAGTATGACTGATGTATTTGTTAGAAGATCGATCATTAGCACATATTCAAAGAGATTCAAATTAACCACATCCCCTCATTTTCTTTGAAGAACATCATCTTATTTGGGGATTTGTGGAGGCGATGTGGAAATAAATGGAAGAAGACAGATAAATACAGAAGCAGAATGCTTCATTGATCAGAACACCAGCAGGATATAGTTTCTCTAAGGAAGTTAGACTGCACATTTGGCATGGATTCATCGAATCTGTGGAATGGAAAGAGGGGACTTTGCAAAGTCTACCTTCATTCATTTCCTGTGCTGTCTGGATGAGGTAGATACCAGTCAGATTGGTTGTGGCTCTCTTACAAGAAGCATCCACAGATGCTATCAATCAAATCAACTTACCTGGACAGAGCTTCTAGGTCCACCTGAGGCTTTTAGGTAATTAACCCATTAATCCTTCTGGCAAAACTGAGACTGGAAGGCAACCTGGCTTTCTAGGAGTGACTTGTCAATATCTTAGGTACTTGTTCCAGAACATAAATTATTATTGGGTATGTAAAAGGCATAGAAATTTAATATTCCAGGGTTGAATTTTCATAGAAAACATGCCAAAAATAATATAAGTTCAATGTATAACCTAAGTATATTTTAAATACTTTTTCAGTAATTATATCAATTATACTTTGTCTGTGAACCTTGTTTGAATGTCAATAGAGCAACTGAAAATTACCTACCACTATTTTGAAGGGGTTGGGTTGCATGATGCATTTTCCTAGTGATTATGAGAGTCAAGCCCTTTGAATTTTCATTTGATATTGGAGAAACTAAGGTACACTTACTTACCATTCCATACATGCAGAATTGACAAATGGAACTAAGTCAGCCTCACTCCCACAACGGAAATCTTAATCTTTGTTGGGAAGATTACAACATACTTACTTACCATCCCAGAAAGATTTTGTACCTGACAAAAATAATTCCATAGATAGATCCCATCCATTGTGAATTCTAGTCATTTTCCTTAGAAAGAAATTACAGAAAATTAAACATAGCTAGCTCCTTTGCAAACAAAATACACTGAAGTATGAAGGTATATGAAATTGATTTCGACTCCCATATGAGCTGAACCACCAAAGCAAAGAGACAGAGCGTATTGTCATCTGTCACCTGGATTTTCACTTTAGTGCAGTGAGCAACTCTCAAAATCATTTAGAGAAATCAAAGCTCTATAGGCATGAGATGATTTAAACACTGATGCTCTTTTGAAGTAAGAGGTGTGTGTATGTATGTATGTCCTTGTTAAAGCATAGAAATCTAGTTGTTGGCTGAGAAGATATCAAAATGGGACGCACTTTCATTTTAGAGCTACCAATATTAATTTTATATTCCTTAGTTGTGAGACTATAAACTTTGCTAATAGAAGAAATGCCTAAATGACTATTTAACAGAAGTATGTGTTTGGAGGTACAGTGAACTCAATCCAGGAGCCCTATTGCTTCCTTCATCTTGTATTTGAGAACTGAAAGACAGCATTGATATAACAAATTCTTCTTGGGACAAATACTTTTTGAGCTCTTTATATTATTTACATATTCACTTTCCTTACCTCAGAAATTTCCTATTGGATGAGTTTTTGACACTTGGGTGAAAATATGTGTTAAACTATCTCTTACTATATATATATATATATATATATATATATATATATATATATTGCATTAACTTTATAATACATAAATACAGGTCTTTATGTACTCTTGATCCCTTTCTCTCCCCTCTTCCCCTTACAAGTCTTTTGTCTCCCACTACTCTTCTCCCTCCCTCTCTCTCTCTCTCTCTCTCTCTCTCTCTATCTCTCTATCTCTCTCTTTCAAATTTATGACATTTTCTTTATTATTTGTGTTTGTGTTTGTGTTTGTGTGTGTGTGTGTGTGTGTGTGTGAGAGAGAGAGAGAGAGAGAGAGAGAGAGAGAGAGAGATTTGCTTAGTCTATTTAGTGTTGATTATTTGTATATGTGTTTTTGTATGATGACATGGTTATCTACCAGACAGGAATTGTCTGTAACTCTCCATCTACAGGTGTGGCTAGTGAGTTTATTCCACCCATGTTGGGACATCAACTGGTGTTCAGTCCTTGTTCAAATCTTGCTTATGTGAATATAGTGTCAAGATTTCATGAGTTTAGTTCCCCACCAAATATAGAAGACTTGCTGGTCCTCTGGCTGTCACTGTGTTTTCGATTCCTCTTCTGCTATACTCCAGGTGTCTGAGGTGTCAGGCTTGTATTGTGTGTGATAGGTATCAATTGAGGACAGACAATCCATAGTCCATCTTCCTCTGGTTTTCAAGCACTTGTAGAGTTGTATAATGGTCTCTGTGTACTGCACAAAGAAAGTTTCGGGATGGGGCATGAAAGCTGCACTTATTTTTAGACACATTCATACTTCTTTTGAGCAAATATAGACGTCATCTGCAACCACTCACAATATTAAAGGATAACAATTTAAAAACAAATCAACGAACTCTATGGGTATTATCCTGGTTAGTGTTTCTATCAACTTAACACAAGGTAAAACTATTTGGGAAGAGGAAATGTCTTTCCCAGATTCCATGTGGTACTTATTCATGACTAATATGTTTTAATTAGCCCCTTCAAACGGGGTTTAGAAATAATGACAGTGATCCAACTTGGTGGGATGGGATGATCAAATTTGACTTCTGTGTGCAGATATATTCCATGAAACATACTCTATTCAATTTACCTTAGAAGACATTAAATGAAGCGAAAGTCAGCAAAGTTTATTAATATAAGACATTTTCTGTTTCAGTTGGGTTTATCATTGCATTGGTGAAACACCATAACCAAAAGCAACATGGGGATCAAAGGATTTATTTGGCTTACACTTTCACATGTTAGATCCATTATTAAAGGGAGTTAGAATAAGGACTTATGGGGCAGTAGACTGTGACACCTACAGAAAACCTGGTAAGGCCATGCAGATTCAAGAATGCTAGCAATTCCCTAACTGAAGATGGTAGGCTTTTGAATCCACTCCCAACCAGCTCCCAACCAGGTTCCTACCCTGGAACACATGACCATGACACCCCTTGGAGAGGATAATCAGTCATGTAGGGGCAACATCTGAATCCCTTCCACATGCAGATGAGGAACATTGCTAACATGTCAGACCAAGCTAATAGAAAACACCTGCCTTTAGATCCCAAACCACCCCAAAATGTTTGTAAGATCCTACCCACAAGAAATAAGATGCATGAGTTATTTCACCAAAAATCTTCCAGGAGTGCCTGTCTTATACAGTTGTAGCACTCTAGGGAAGTTTAAATACTCAAAGGAAGAGTATTCTCTCCTGAAGCTTTCAGTGCTGGAAGCTGCTCAAGCCTGCTGCAGTCACTTCCGGCTTGGTGACTCCCTGACCTTTGCTCTTAGCAGTCTACTGTGTCCTTCAGCCTGCCACCAAACTCAGGGACAGCTGTGGCTACAGAAGAGGCCCAGCAGCCTGCCTTGTTTTGGCTGTCTCTTGCAGAACTACAAATGTTTGGCTGCTCCAGCTGGGCCAGAGCCCTGTAGTTCCACTGGATAGCTCCTGGTGTACAGACTGGCAGGAACTCAGACATGGCGGGAACCTGAAGGCAAAGACTGATGAGGAGAATACAGAGGGAAGCAGGGGACCTGCTTATTAACTCGTTCTCATTGACTTGCTCAGACTGTCTTCTTACAGAACTCAGGGCTACCAGTCCAAAGGTGACCATACACACAAGGGACTGAGCCCTTCCTTATTAACATTAATTTTAAAAAATACCCTACAGGTTTGATCGATTTTCCGATCTTATGATTTTTCTCAAATGCTAATCTCCTCTTTAAAATGACTTCAGCCTATGTCAAAATAAATTAACCATCACAATTTTAGAACATCTATATTAAATTTCAACATTCTCAAGTAATTCAGAAATAACTCTTAACAAGGTGCTGCTAGTAATGAATATTAATATTTTGTATTTTAACTTATTTGTTCCCAATATTACTATATAAAAGAAATGTTTGCTCACTAGAAGGAATTATCATCTTGGAGGCTTTCTGCTGAATTAAGCTCACCCTTTCTACTTTCTTCTTCTTCTTCTTCTTCTTCTTCTTCTTCTTCTTCTTCTTCTTCTTCTTCTTCTTCTTCTTCTTCTTCTTCTTCTTCTTTTTATCTTTATTAACTTGAGTATTTCTTATTTACATTTCGATTGTTATTCCCCTTCCCGGTTTCCGGGCCAACATCCCCCTAACCCCTCCCCATCCCCATCCTCCCCCCATTGTCGCCCTCCCCCCAACAATCTAGTTCACTGGGGGTTCAGTCTTAGCAGGACCCAGGGCTTCCCCTTACACTGGTGCTCTTACTAGGATATTCATTGCTACCTATGAGGTCAGAGTCCAGGGTCAGTCCATGTATAGTCTTTAGGTAGTGGCTTAGTCCCTGGAAGCTCTGGTTGCTTGGCATTGTTGTACATATGGGGTCTCGAGCCCCTTCAAGCTCTTCCAGTTCTTTCTCTGATTCCTTCAACGGGGGTCCTATTCCCAGTTCAGTGGTTTGCTGCTGGCATTCGCCTCTGTATTTGCTGTATTCTGGCTGTGTCTCTCAGGAGCAATCTATATCCGGCTCCCGTCGGCCTGCACTTCTTTGCTTCATCCATCTTGTCTAGTTTGGTGGCTGTGTATGTATGGGCCACTTGCTGGCTGGTTCAACTCAGCTGTTCTGACTCAAACTCCTCTCCACGCTGACTGATTCAATGTGGCATCTCAGCTTCTGATTGATGCTCTGCTTGGTCTCAAACTACCTGGAATGTATTTTAATCTACTGGCTCCTTCTTCTTCTCTGGCTTCACCTGCCTCTGCTGACCTGCTCTGACCTGCATGAACTCAGGAAGCGACTCAACTCTCCTGCACTGCCCTCCCTGCACTGCCCTCCCTGCACTGCCTTCCCTGTACTCCCTCCCTGCACTGCCCTCCCTGCACTGCCCTCCCTGCACTGCCCTCCCTGCACTCCCTCCCTGCACTGCCCTCACTGCACTGCCCTCACTGCACTGCCTCCTGTGAAACATTTCCCAACTGAGACTGAGACTCACTGAATTCCTTCTCCCTGAGCTGCTCTTCAATAGCTGTTCTCCTCAGAGTTGGGCACATCTCATCTGCTCTCTGACTCGCTCTGTCAAATCTTTCTCTGATTTGTCACTTTGAAGCCCCTCAATTAGATGTCATTCTTTGGGATTAAAGGTTAGTATTAAAGGATTCCAGTCAGAAGGATTCAAGGCATGTTCTAAGGGTGTGTTTGCATTTCAGCCAGATAAAAGGGAATGACAATCGAAATGTAAATAAGAAATACCCACGTTAATAAAGATGGAAAAAAAAAAGAAAGAAAAAGACATAGGAGGTCTTTGGATGTGTTCAGAGCAGCCCCTGTTGCCGGATTAAACTTACTCTAAATTATGAGACTATTTTCTAGTTGGTCCAGTCTATTAAAGAGTCATTACCTAAGACATTGAGATCTATGATTCAAAATGAACTCTTCCGTGCTTTTCAGGACACCATGTAATCATTTTATCATTTCTTCATAAGACAGAGAAGCAATGGTTTTTATGATTTTATAGATACAGATTCTGATCCAGTGCTTAATGTTCCATCACAATAAATTACTAAAAATAGTGAATTGAATTACAAAAATGCATTACCTCACAGGTCTCAAAAGTTGAAATACAAATGCAAGTTCTCAGCAGAAAATTATTCCAGAATTAACTGGACTATGAGGAAGAAACACTTCTATGTCTGTCCCTTATAATTTACCATCATTTTTATTTTTGGTATTTTGGTTAATTATCATATAAACTCCTGTCTTCACAAACCATTCTCCCCTTGCCCTTCTCTTAATATATCTCTATTATAAAGACAACAGTCCTATTGCATTAGGAACCTATTTTAATCTAATTTGATCTCATTCTAACTTAATTAGTTTGCTTCTCCAGAAACACTTTTTTTTCTTTTTCTTTTTTTACAAATTTCAGTGCTCGGTTTTATTTATTTATTTATTTATTTATTTATTTATTTATTTATTTATTTATTCTCTTTCTCCACCTTAGAATTGGCAAAGTTGAACAGCTTGGTAATCTGAGAATCTCATAATGAAGTTTCATTTGGAGTTGTTTTGGGGGACAGGACATAAGCACTGAGATAAAAATGAGACATAATTCAAAAGTCATTGTTTCTTCTTACTGCCACCTCCTTTAGGGAATATTTTGTTTGGAGACTGGGATTTAGCAGGAGAGCCCTCTCTGAGGCACCTTCCTCTGGAAAGCCTTTGGGAAAACACATACACTCCCCATGGAGAGTGCCTGTGCACAGAAGAACTATTAAATCAATTTACATCCTGTAGTTCTGGAAGTAAAGGCTTTAACAAAACAAAGGAGGGGATTTTGAGGAGAAAGTATAGAAGTGAATCCAGAGCAGAATAAGCAGGCTTTTCAACAGGGAGTAAACCAACATCCTCAGCACTTAGAAGATGGAGGAAGGGAAATCACAAGTTCAAGGCCATCCTTAGCTATACTCCATGGTTAATTAGAGCTACACAAAGCCCTGCTCAAAAAATAAATTAAAATAAATAAAATAATAAAATAAAATGAAAAATAAGGCAATTTTAACGTCAGAGATAAAAGAAATGCAACATAAGATCATCGCTTTGGGAGCAGGGTGGCTTGGTTAAAAATACTTGTTTTCTTCTACAAGATGTAAATTGTATTCTGAGCACCCATACCAGAGATCCCACAACCTCCCACCCACTCCAGGCTTTTGGTCTTCTCTGCCCTGCTCTCTTGCAGGCACCTTTATTCAGTATGCATATCTGCCTGCAGACACATCCTAAACATGGTTAAAATAATAAAAGCAAACCATTTATTCTTCAAAAATAACCCTGTTAGTTTTCAAAGAATGTTTTGAGGACTAAGAGGGACGTTTAATCCTGACTTAGTGAATAGTGAATCTTTTGGCTTTTTGTTAAAATTTTATGCTATAAGACACCAGTCCTCAAACATCTGCTGGAACAATAGTGAGTACCTCTTCTCTGTAAATGGAATTTCACTTTTTGTTCTACCTAAACTCATTTCTTTTTATTTCACATTAATTTATGTATTTCAATTCATTTTTTAAGTATTCCAGACTACTGTGAATTCTGGTTTGACCTTTTAAGGTTATGGTAATTCTCCTGTTGAATGTCATCTTCAAACTTAATGAAAGAACATGTAATTCATCTATGCCATTATTGTGGAAGATAGTATTATGGGATGTAGAAGTTAAACTTTGGGATGTGTTGCAAGGCTGTTTTCTTATGAGTAATAGTCAACGATTGACTGCTTAAATTTCCTTATGATATGAACCCTCAGTGCTATTTCTTCCTGCATCCAATCTGCCCAGTTTATGCTCTCAAACTGGTAAGTAAATTACAGGATTAAAAAAATAATAATGACCTAAACTATGAATTCTGCTACTTCAGTCTTAAGATGCATCAGTATAGACACTGTCAACTTTTCTTCTAAAGGCTGCTGAGCAGTAAGTGAAGTGTAACAGTCTGTTGGGAGACCCCCACTCAATAAGGCCACAGAGAACGAATCAGAATCACTGTCATCCGCAAGAGGTTTACTGTTCCCATGTGTTTTGGGGTCCCCCAGCATGCAGGCAAGAGGAGACCCCAAGCTCACAAAGCACACACTTTTTAATAGACTGCGATTGGTTACCCTGAACAACATATAAAATTATTGGTCAACTGCCTTGTCCTGCCCATCTTGTGGAATTTGTGGTATTTCCTGTCATTGCCTTTTCTCTGAGTCACTTCCCTCTCTGTCCTCACCCTAGGCAGGGTGGTTCCCTGTTTAGACCATTTCCTTATCAGTCCTTCCCCAAGGCAGGGTGGTGACCTGCTATTTCTGACAGGGTTCTCTCCGAAGCAAAATGCAAAATGCTTGCTTAGGATGTACAGGACCTTGAGCTTGATTCAGAACACAAATCTAAATATAAACATTAGACAGCAAAATAAACATACAAGTTTGTCTGCTGCACCGAGTGGCTGTGTTTTAGGCAAACCTGCTCCTGTAACCTGTCACAGGATGATCCATAGAAAGAAAAGAGTAATCAATTATGAAGTTTCAAGCTAGACAATTTAATCAAGATGCATTGCCGTGTGTTAGCAAGTGTTTCACTTCTTTGGTAAGAGTGATAACTTATCCTTAAATATGGGATGCCAGACTCAGGAAGCCGTCATAGAACATGCAATCTCACAACTGTCTTATCAGTGTAACTGCCAACTAATGCGCTGAGAAAAGACAAGAATGTTTATCAAACCATGGCACAACACAAATATATTTAAACATTTTTAAAAGATGACTCACAGTACTAAGAATTTCCGTTCCTTGAAGAGCATCTCTAAGGACGTGGACTCAGCAGCCTGTGCCTTCTGGGTTGCTCCCTTTTTACAAGATAAGGAGGAGTTTAAAGGCAAGAATACACTTGTGTTTCTTAATTATTTGGTTTTTTTTCTCATCAGGAATCTGTTTTGGAAAAACCACAGATGTATCTCTGTATTGAAATAATTATCTACCTAAATCCAGTATTTTTGTGGTTAATTTAATTTAAAAATCCACCAATTTTTTTATTCTAAACTGCCCAAAGACTCAAATTTAACAGCAATTGTTATAACAACATATCTGTTGTAACAGATATTAGGGTTCTGAAGATATATTTTGTTTTTGAAAATCACAACCTTACAGTTAAACTTTAATGAGCATCATTGAGGGAATTATGATGGCTTTCAATAGAAATGGCTATTGACCAGAAATCATTTTGCTATTTTATGCTTTCAATGGGAATCTAATATGTGCTTCTGCCATACTGCAAAACGTCAACGTGCACCTGTAGACTTGTAAAGCCTGAAAGAGGCATAAAAGGATCAGGTACATGGAAAAAGTTTAAGTATGTTTTAAATAAAGTATGTTTCAAAATTTCATGTGCCAAAACCTATGCTAAGATCTTATGTCTGAATTAATTAGGATATAAGATATGTTACAGAAACAAGATAGATTAAAAACACTAAAGCAGTGACTGGTTAGGAAAATTTACTTCTTTTATAAATATAGAAATGTCCAGGAGTGTAGAGCAGAGGATTCTGGGAATACTCAAATGCTTAGCTTTATAGAATCCTGTGTTACCCTGTAAATTATAAACCTTTGTGCATACAAATGCGGGATCCAGTTCTATAACTTATATTCTAACTCCCAAAAGGTGAAATGTTCTGAAAAGCAATCCTCCTTTTGCATAATAAAGCTATCACTAATGTATCTTATCTATACTGTTGGACAGCCATCAGAGACAAGAAGCTATAGAGACTGAAACATGCAAGTGCAGTTGAACCCCTGTTGAAAAGAAGAGCGAAGAGAATTTGAGAAAAGCCTTGAGATCTCTGCCTTTCAATCCAGGGTGTGATATATTTCTTCTTACCTGCCTGAAGGAACATATTAATTACTCCTACTTCCTTAGAGAAGTTACCCATTTGAGAACTCTGCATCTTTGTTTGGTATATGACTGACAGGATGCTTGGATGCTTTCTGGATGTTCTGAAGAAATAAAGTTTCATAGATGTGAAAAACAACACTGTAAAAACAAGGTTTTGAGAACTACATCTGGTGGTCAGGATGCCTATGGCAAACTTGTGACCTTTTTGAGAGATACATCTGACATCGGGATGCCCAGTGATATGATAAAGTTTTGGTGATCAAGATATTGAGGCAATTCTGACTAAGCTTATTAAGACAAAACAATAACAACTGTTCTCTCTACCCCTCCCTGTGGTAAATCCTGAGAACAACCACAAGATGTCATCCTGACCCTGCCCGACCACCCAGTTCACACCCCATCTAAGGGACTTGCCGACTTAGCCCTTTCCCAGTGATTCTCCAAGGCCAGGTGTAGGGCTGGATAAGGAAAGTATCTAACTGAGTCAAGAACAGCCCCTTGAGCAGGCCAGCCAATACCTGACCAGATCCTTTGTCCTGTGTACCACCAATGAGAATTGGTCAGCTAACCCTGTTGCTGAAGTCTGCCCTCTGTAATGAATAAAAGTTGTGTGCTTTTTGGGTTGGGGTTGCCTCTCGCTATGTGGATTAAAAAAGCTTATACCTCCTTGCTGTTGCAGAGGTCACTTTGTCAATCTGTGCTTCTGGGTGGCGCTCCTGAGGTAGGGTTACGTTGGGGGTCTTACAACAGTTCCACCTTAAAAAACAGTCTTTCTTTTCTTTTTTATTTTTATTCTTCTTTCACATATTATATTCTAACTGTAGACCCCCTTACCTCATCTGTCCAGGCTCTCCCCATTACCTTCCCTCTGACCTGAGTCCATTCCGCTCCACTCCCTCTCAGAAAAGAGTAGGCTTCCCAGGGACATCAGCCAAAAAGGCTTACAAGATATAAGACCAGACATATGCTATCACATCAAAGCTGCACTAGTCAAACCAGTGAGGGAAAGCAGGCCTAATACACCGAGGCAGGCTCTACTCCCACTGTTAGGAATTCCACAGGAACACCTTTTTATTACAGAAGCACTCAACTACTATTTATTTGCTTTGCCTCTATTAGTTATGTTTTGGTGAAAACTAATGTATTATGAATATTGCTTTGAAGCAACTTAACTGGCATTTCAAGCTTGGTGTAAATTTCTAATTTTTTTGTATTAGATAAGTATTATTATGTTGCATTCTGTTGTATTTATTTGATATTTTATACATGGGTAAGATCAGCGTGACTGAATAGAGTTCTGATGAGTCATAACTGATATTGTTTAAGTTTGTTCCCAGAGAAAATTCTGATGTCAAAAGTGCCAGGGAAGCCATTCTCCTTTTAGTTCTCATACATACTTTTATCTGTTATTTTAAAAATATTGAATAGATTTGTGAAGTTTTAAGTGAAAGAAAAAAAGGAAAAGCAAAAAATAATGGAGAAGGAGGGGAAAGAGGAGAAGGAATAGGAGAAAGAGGAAGAGAAGAGAAAGAAAAAGAGGAAAAGAAAAAAGAGGAAGAAGAGGAAGAGGAAAAAGAAAAAGGGGAAGAAGAGAAAGAATAGGAGGAAGAGGAAGGAAAAGAAGGAGGAAGAAGAGAAGAAAGGGGGAAGAGGAGGAGGAGGAAGAAGGAGAAGAAAGAGGAAGAGGAAGAGAAGGAGAAGGAGGAGAAGGAGAAGGAGAAGGAGAAGGAGGAGAAGGAGAAGGAGAAGGAGAAGGAGGAGAAAAGAGGTGGCGGTGGCAGCAGCAGCAATCTAGGGCATTGCCTGCTTATCTCCAGAAACTGGTATAAAAATGATGCCTTTTAAATTTTTTCTCTAATATTTAGAATTTTAAAACCATTTACAACCATTTATATTGGGGTATATTTAAGTCCAGTAAGAGTCTTCTTGTTTCCTTATGTATATATTTTAATCAATAATTATGTGAGAGCATTATTTCCTCTCTAAAGGATTACCTAGCACTGTCACGTAAACTATTTTACTACGGTCTTACCTGTTTAGGAACTATTTTAAATGATCAAATATTTTATCTTTAATTTTTTTAAATAGAAGAACAATATATCATACATTTATGTACTACTTCGTTGTTTTTTTCCCTCATAATTTAAATAGTTCTTGGTCTAAAATCAAGCCTCTCTGAATTTCCCTTATATCTCCAACTGGGGACTTAATTCTCATGATGAAATAACAATGTATTTGAAATTAGAACACATCATTCCTAACTGTAAGTAAGTAAGAACATGGACTTGCCCCAAGAACCAATAGAGTAGTGGTTCTCAATCTTCCTAATGCTATGATCTTTTAATATAGTTCCTCATATTACGGTGACCCCCCCACCATAAAATTCTTTTGTTTCTGCTTCATAACTGTAACTTTGCTACTGTTACGAATCTGAATGCAAATCTTTGTGAGTTATGTTACGATGAATCTTTTGATCCCCAAAGAGGTCACAATCCATGGGTTGCCAACCACTGCATTAGCGATACTATGCTTTATGATCTATCTATCTATCTATCTATCTATCTATCTATCTATCTATCTATCTATCTATCTATCTACCTATCTATCATATCTATTTTTATATATTATATATATATTGGATTTTTATTTACATTTCAAATGTTATCCCCTTTCCTGGTTTCCCATCCATAAACCTCCTATCCCATCCCCCCTTGCTCTGCTTCTATGAATGTGTTCCCCAACCCACCTACCCACCCCTTCCTATCTCCCCGGCCTGATAGTCCCTTACATTGGGGGGTCGAGCCTTGGCAAGACCAAAGGCTTCTCCTCCCACTGGTGCCCAACAAGGCCATCCTCTACTACATATGCAGCTGGAGCCATGGGTCTGTCCATGTGCACTCTTTAATTCTTGGGAGCTCTGGTTGGTTGGCATTGTTGTTGTTATGGGGTTGCAAACCCCTTCAGCTCCCAAAGGCTGTTCTCTGCAGAAAATTTTATTTACTACCAGCTGTTCTTTTTTATTTTAATTTTTTATTGGTTAATTTATTCACGTTTCAAATGTTATCCTCCTTCCCAGTTTCTCCTCTGCAACCCCCCTATCCTAAACCCCTCCCTATTTCTATGAGGGAACAGTCGGCTGTTCTTGATGGGCTCTTACTGCTTTCCCCTCATACCTTTTATTTTTAGCTGTCAGAACAACATGTACCTCTAAGTCTTCCAATTAATTCACGTGAGGCCTTTGCTAGCTCCTCTCTCTCCTGCTGAGCACCTTTCCTTTGGAGATTTCCGTAGCTGAATCCTGGTGCCTCTTTCCTTCAGCATTTGCACAAAACTCTAAAATCTTATCCAGTCCTATGTCTCCAAACAACCTTTACTGAACAGATCTATTCTCCTCACCCCAAAATTATCTACAGACCAAAATTCTCTGTTAAATCTATGCTACCCTTATAGTGGGAGATGTTTCAGTTTATTTAGTAATGTTTGGTCCACAATGGCTGTTTTGTAAACGTTTCTTGGACTTATGAAGAGTTGTAAGATTAGTGTTTGAGTTGCAACTTAATAGAATATTATGAGTTTACGCTGAAAAATAAGGCACATATAGAACTATCTGTGTAAAACAGACGTTTCTTTTCCTCACAAAATTGTATAATTATAGAGAAGAAACTCTTGGTGATGACTACGACATTCTCATTGTAAAGATCACAATGTGAGCGTGCACACACACACACACACACACACACACACACACACTGCATATTTTGCGTCCCACATACTTGCATGTGTGTTATTTCCCTACAGTAGACATACTTAAGACTTTTTCATCATTCACAGTCTCCATCCCCCTATCATCCTTGACATATGCACTTTTATTTCCCAAGTCTAAGCACTGCTCATCCCTGATGCTTCGGATGCCATCATTCCTGTCCCTTGGCATCCCTCTTGAAATATCCACTATGCATTTATTTCTTCGACTCTCAACTTCCACCTCACATTTATTTCTTATACTCTGACCAGCAAATCCATTTATGGTTAGGCATATAAAGCTTAGAATCAAGAAGTTATGGCTTTTTGCCAAAATATATTTCTGCAAGCTACATCATAAAGCTCACCGTCTTCATGTAGATAGAATCTAATTTTTCACCAGGAGTACAGCTTAAATAAATCTTGGATATGGCTAATGAGATATCGTAAGAGTATGGATAAAGAAACATGATACCTTGGAACAGTAAAATAATTCACCACATTTTAAAAAGGGTTTATATATTCACCTCATGATTTTCAAGGATAATAATGTAGTTTGTAGAAATAAATAACAGAATATATGTTTAATATATGTAAGATATTAATGTTTTAATAAGATTTAATGAGATATTAGTGATTATTAATTTTATATATTAATATATTTAAGAAACATACTATTTCTTAACTTTTCAATAAGGGAAACCAAACATTAAACCAGCTAATACTTCCTTTCACTTTCTTGGCATCTTTAAAGAGTTTAGTGAATAAAATTAAGTGCCAAAAGCAAAGGTTAAAGTAAAAGCTCCTTATAATCAAATTATTTTAATAATCAGCCTCACGTCTTCTTTAGAATGTTTTTGATGGGGATGTGCTTTCTTTCCATATATATCTGTGTTATCCATCCCTTTATACTATAGAGCATGGGCATGCAATAAGTTACATTTAATGACTATGAAAAAATGAATCAAATAAAATGCTGTGTGTAGTAGCACGGAGACCAGAGAAAGTTTGCCTACTAGCAGGCATGTTATTTCTAGCCACCTGGATTATTAAATCACTGGGTGGCAAGTAGGGGTTGTTGTGGTGACACGCAAAGGCTACCATGCCACCTGTCATTTTGTGGAGTTTATCAATATCGCTTAGTGATTACTGTGATTGTTTTAACTCCTGTTATGTCTGCTTGCACTAAGCTAAAGGGGTATGAAAATGCAATCAGATGCCTTTTATGGTAATGACTTCCTCTTCCCTGAGGATATTTACAAAGGATGCATGATCTCTGAATAGCAGTGTTTTAGATACTTTTCTTGAACCATGTAAAGTAGTTTGAATTAAAAGATTTGGCTTGCATGAAACTACGCAACTTGTTAAATTATCCAAGAGGATGGATTCCTTTAACATTTACATCTACTGGGTGAAGATGGGAAACTAAAGTTTTGATACTGACAGAAAAGTAAAGCATCAGAGAACAAGAGAAAAGGAGAAAAAAAAGCCATGCTATTTAATGTAAAGCACTGATGCATACACACACACACAAACTCTCTCTCTCTCTCTCTCTCTCTCTCTCTCTCTCTCACACACACACACACACACACACACACACACACACACACACACACACACACACCTGTGTACACAGCCATATTCAGGACTCACAGACTGAAATGAAATTTCGTTTGTCCAGATTATCCTCATTGCTTGGTGTTTCTCTCCAACTGGAGATGAGCAATTATTTCTCAGTAGTTTCTAAACAAAATGTTTGCCCTCATTAAAAATTTTAAGAACATTCTTTTAAATGACGTATTTCATTTTGATTTTTTGTTTTGTTTTGTTTTGTCAACACAGGGTTTCTCTGTATCTATCTCTGGCTGTTCTGGTATTTATTTTGTAAATCAGGATGACCTCAAATTCTGTCTCTGCTCCTCCAGTACTGCGATTAAAAGCACACACCACCACACATGGCCTCCAAGTGACATAATTTAATGAATCAGAAGGACTGTGGCGTTTAGTGTCGGTTACAAAACTCACTGCCCATTTTCAAATGAATTTGGGCGTTTTGTGCATACTGAAGCCACTGAGTTAAGTTCTTAATTATTTTAGTTTAAAACTAACATGTGGATACTAAAATGATAATGTTATTGCTGCTTTCATATATTGAAACATAAAGAATTTATTACGTGGGAAAATAAAGACAGGACCACAGCATGTGCTTAATTCTTTAGTTTGTCTTTTTCAAAGCTTTGGGTAACGTGATCCCTGCATGTAAGAAAAGCTGCCCATCATTTCCATGTTAGATGTTTATTCCCTCAGCAATTTCCTTAGATTCCACTTCAACTTCATATTTTACCATAACCTCTTCTATTATTTATAGCTCCAAAACTTTATAAATTGGAGAAGGATTCAAGAAGACTTGCTGGAGATTTTACCACCTGTCTCTGAAGACTTGTCTCCTCTCTAACCAGGTTGCGTGGACCTGCCTCTCAACTCCCTATTCATCCTCAGTGCTTGCTCATGCAAAGGACGCTGGCTTCTTGGCATTGGCTAGAGCTGTCGTCCTATTAGCACCGTTATTTCCTTATCTTAAAGGATAATGGCCAGTTTTCCTTTTGAGCTGCATCTTGTGTCACAATTTAACCAGGGCTTTGGAAGGATATTTTAAAGTTTACCGTACCTTTTGCACTTTCCTAATAATTATACAAACTTTTTTTTTGCCTCCGGGTATAATTGTAGAGTGTGTTTTACATATAATTTAAATCACCTAATGGACTCTACAGTTGCAAATTGTGTGAACACTGTGATTTAGGAGATTTGTTTTCCATAATTAAGGGTAGCTAGAAATAACATATTAAAATGTTCCCGTTGAACGAACGACAAATGTAACAGTATTTGCAAAAGTATATCATTATAAAATTGTTATTCCGTGCTTTCAGTCGCAGTTACCTGTATTCTGTGGACCACAAAGAGCATACTTTACTAATTATCCAAACAGGCAGTTTTATACATATGTAATGAGCCATTCTTATTCATTATTCATATAAGAATGGTTCCAAACAGAGAGAGATAATCCCTAGTTCAACTCAATTCAATAAAATGAAATTAATAGATGATCTGAGGTATATTTTGTGGAAGGAAAAAATTAAAACCTCTAGCTTGTAAAAGCAATTATAAATTAAAACCTAAATTTAGACTCTAGCTAAGACATCACTTTGGCCCACTGGGAGCTTCAGTGGAGCCCTATCGCTCAGTGCAGTGTTTCAGTATATGCTCTCCTCGAATGATGCAGCTTGCTGCCTCTGCTTGTGTCCCAAAACTATAGGCATACACTCTGTGCTACAAAAACTTGTATTCATGTGCACTTGTATTCATTACTGCTCTTTAATCTCTTCATTCTTTAGAAATACATCCCTGTCTATTAAAAACAAAAACAAAAACAAACAAACAAAAAACCCACAAAGCATGGCTCACATTCAATGACTTTGTGAGGAGTGTATTGCTACAGTGTCTCATTAATAATGCAAGCTTTGTAGTATACATAGCAAGTCCCTTTTTCCTATTTCAGGAAAAAGGAAGAGAAGGCTCACTTGGTCTTACACACAAGAAAGCAAGTTTCATAATTAATACATTATAAAAACTGAATTTGAGATCCAAATCTTGAAAACTAATATCACTCCCCATCCCCTTTGGATGAAACATATGCTTTTCCCTAGAACATCAAGAATCACCTTTTTTTTCTTATTTTAAAGTTTTATTTTAAGTAAAGTTGAATACTTAAATTCTCTACTATCCTTTCCCCCTCTAATCCATCATGCTTTCCATTTTCTAGCTCCTCCTTCTTTCTCTCAAGATAGCTTCCTGGCTCCTTTTTCTTAGGTAATAATTGTTTACACACACACACACACACACACACACACACACGTGTGTGCACATGTATATAGAATTACATATATATATATATACAGAGATAGATAGATGGATAGATAGATAGATAGATAGATAGATAGATAGATAGATAGATAGGTAGGTAGGTAGGTAGATAGATAGATAGATAGATAGATAGATAGATAGATAGATAGATAGATAGATAGATAGATAGATAGAAACAGCCTCCTCAGTCCATTTAATATTGCTGTATGACTATGATTTCAGGACTGACCACTAGGCATTTTGGGACACTCATCTCTGAGAAAGACTTTTTCATTCAACAATCCTCCTTGAGGCCTTAAGAGACAACTAAACAGGACAAAAATGAAGGAAAAAGTCTTCATATCACAGCTGGACAAGGCACCCCACCAGTAGGAACAGTTATCAGAGCAGGCCAAAGAGTCAGAGACACACCTGATTCCACACAGAGGAACTGGTGTAGAGCTTTGGAGGCCTCCTGCTTTCTTCCTCAGTGTCTGCGAGCCCATATTCAGTTCAGTAGATCATATTCTCTGGGTATCCTGCTTGGGTACCTCCCTATCAAGTGATGTCTGCATTTTGATCAGTTGTAGTTTTCTGTAATGGTCTCTTTCTGATGCAAATAGAAGTCTTTGGTGAGGAGACACTTTATGTATATGTATATGTATATGTATATGTGTATGTGTATGTGTATGTGTATGTGTATGTGTATGTGTATGTGTATGTGTATGTGTATGTGTATGTGTATGTGTAAGAGTTTAGAATGCTTTTGTGGAAATTATGTTGGTCTGTTAAAATAGTAGGAGATTCTTCTCTGTCCATGACCAGCTCCAGGTAGTTGGCAAGGTTCTAGTATCAGGAATAATTACTTGTCTATGGAGGCAACCTCATGTCCAGTAAGACAGCTGTTGTTTACCATATCTGTAGGGGTGACATCATTGCACCTTTAG